>NW_028296803.1:0-37325 GCF_055471065.1 Atractosteus spatula | reverse complement strand
GTCTGTCAAAAACGCGTTTATTTCGGGCTGAAAAACACGTTTTGAAAAGTCCTGCTGTACCTTCCCTATAAGTTACATGGGGGTGACCAAAGTTGCTGAAACATGTTTATTTGTGCTGCAAAACACGTTTTGACACTTTCTGCACACTGGGGTGAAGAGCTGAGTCAGTGAGCACTTCTGAGCCTGGCAGGTACATTGGGATTCAACAGTCTGTCAAAACGCGTTTATTTCGGGCTGAAAAACACGTTTTGAAAAGTCTGCTGTACCTTCCCTATAAGTTGCATGGGGGTGACCAAAGTTGCTGAAACATGTTTATTTGTGCTGCAAAACACGTATTGACACTTTCTGCACACTGGGGTGAAGAGCTGAGTCAGTGAGCACTTCTGAGCCTGGCAGGTACATTGGGATTCAACAGTCTGTCAAAACGCGTTTATTTCGGGCTGAAAAACACGTTTTGAAAAGTCTGCTGTACCTTCCCTATAAGTTACATGGCGGTGACCAAAGTTGCTGAAACATGTTTATTTGTGCTGCAAAACACGTTTTGACACTTTCTGCACACTGGGGTGAAGAGCTGAGTCAGTGAGCACTTCTGAGCCTGGCAGGTACATTGGGATTCAACAGTCTGTCAAAACGCGTTTATTTCGGGCTGAAAAACACGTTTTGAAAAGTCTGCTGTACCTTCCCTATAAGTTGCATGGGGGTGACCAAAGTTGCTGAAACATGTTTATTTGTGCTGCAAAACACGTATTGACACTTTCTGCACACTGGGGTGAAGAGCTGAGTCAGTGAGCACTTCTGAGCCTGGCAGGTACATTGGGATTCAACAGTCTGTCAAAACGCGTTTATTTCGGGCTGAAAAACACGTTTTGAAAAGTCTGCTGTACCTTCCCTATAAGTTGCATGGGGGTGACCAAAGTTGCTGAAACATGTTTATTTGTGCTGCAAAACACGTATTGACACTTTCTGCACACTGGGGTGAAGAGCTGAGTCAGTGAGCACTTCTGAGCCTGGCAGGTACATTGGGATTCAACAGTCTGTCAAAACGTGTTTATTTCGGGCTGAAAAACACGTTTTGAAAAGTCTGCTGTACCTTCCCTATAAGTTGCATGGGGGTGACCAAAGTTGCTGAAACATGTTTATTTGTGCTGCAAAACACGTATTGACACTTTCTGCACACTGGGGTGAAGAGCTGAGTCAGTGAGCACTTCTGAGCCTGGCAGGTACATTGGGATTCAACAGTCTGTCAAAACGCGTTTATTTCGGGCTGAAAAACACGTTTTGAAAAGTCTGCTGTACCTTCCCTATAAGTTGCATGGGGGTGACCAAAGTTGCTGAAACATGTTTATTTGTGCTGCAAAACACGTATTGACACTTTCTGCACACTGGGGTGAAGAGCTGAGTCAGTGAGCACTTCTGAGCCTGGCAGGTACATTGGGATTCAACAGTCTGTCAAAACGCGTTTATTTCGGGCTGAAAAACACGTTTTGAAAAGTCTGCTGTACCTTCCCTATAAGTTGCATTGGGGTGACCAAAGTTGCTGAAACATGTTTATTTGTGCTGCAAAACACGTTTTGACACTTTCTGCACACTGGGGTGAAGAGCTGAGTCAGTGAGCACTTCTGAGCCTGGCAGGTACATTGGGATTCAACAGTCTGTCAAAACGCGTTTATTTCGGGCTGAAAAACACGTTTTGAAAAGTCTGCTGTACCTTCCCTATAAGTTACATGGGGGTGACCAAAGTTGCTGAAACATGTTTATTTGTGCTGCAAAACACGTTTTGACACTTTCTGCACACTGGGGTGAAGAGCTGAGTCAGTGAGCACTTCTGAGCCTGGCAGGTACATTGGGATTCAACAGTCTGTCAAAACGCGTTTATTTCGGGCTGAAAAACACGTTTTGAAAAGTCTGCTGTACCTTCCCTTAAGTTACATGGGGGTGACCAAAGTTGCTGAAACATGTTTATTTGTGCTGCAAAACACGTTTTGACACTTTCTGCACACTGGGGTGAAGAGCTGAGTCAGTGAGCACTTCTGAGCCTGGCAGGTACATTGGGATTCAACAGTCTGTCAAAACGCGTTTATTTCGGGCTGAAAAACACGTTTTGAAAAGTCTGCTGTTCCTTCCCTATAAGTTACATGGGGGTGACCAAAGTTGCTGAAACATGTTTATTTGTGCTGCAAAACACGTTTTGACACTTTCTGCACACTGGGGTGAAGAGCTGAGTCAGTGAGCACTTCTGAGCCTGGCAGGTACATTGGGATTCAACAGTCTGTCAAAACGCGTTTATTTCGGGCTGAAAAACACGTTTTGAAAAGTCTGCTGTACCTTCCCTATAAGTTGCATGGGGGTGACCAAAGTTGCTGAAACATGTTTATTTGTGCTGCAAAACACGTATTGACACTTTCTGCACACTGGGGTGAAGAGCTGAGTCAGTGAGCACTTCTGAGCCTGGCAGGTACATTGGGATTCAACAGTCTGTCAAAACGCGTTTATTTCGGGCTGAAAAACACGTTTTGAAAAGTCTGCTGTACCTTCCCTATAAGTTGCATTGGGGTGACCAAAGTTGCTGAAACATGTTTATTTGTGCTGCAAAACACGTTTTGACACTTTCTGCACACTGGGGTGAAGAGCTGAGTCAGTGAGCACTTCTGAGCCTGGCAGGTACATTGGGATTCAACAGTCTGTCAAAACGCGTTTATTTCGGGCTGAAAAACACGTTTTGAAAAGTCAGCTGTTCCTTCCCTATAAGTTACATGGGGGTGACCAAAGTTGCTGAAACATGTTTATTTGTGCTGCAAAACACGTTTTGACACTTTCTGCACACTGGGGTGAAGAGCTGAGTCAGTGAGCACTTCTGAGCCTGGCAGGTACATTGGGATTCAACAGTCTGTCAAAACGCGTTTATTTCGGGCTGAAAAACACGTTTTGAAAAGTCTGCTGTACCTTCCCTATAAGTTGCATGGGGGTGACCAAAGTTGCTGAAACATGTTTATTTGTGCTGCAAAACACGTATTGACACTTTCTGCACACTGGGGTGAAGAGCTGAGTCAGTGAGCACTTCTGAGCCTGGCAGGTACATTGGGATTCAACAGTCTGTCAAAACGCGTTTATTTCGGGCTGAAAAACACGTTTTGAAAAGTCTGCTGTACCTTCCCTATAAGTTACATGGGGGTGACCAAAGTTGCTGAAACATGTTTATTTGTGCTGCAAAACACGTTTTGACACTTTCTGCACACTGGGGTGAAGAGCTGAGTCAGTGAGCACTTCTGAGCCTGGCAGGTACATTGGGATTCAACAGTCTGTCAAAACGCGTTTATTTCGGGCTGAAAAACACGTTTTGAAAAGTCTGCTGTACCTTCCCTATAAGTTGCATGGGGGTGACCAAAGTTGCTGAAACATGTTTATTTGTGCTGCAAAACACGTATTGACACTTTCTGCACACTGGGGTGAAGAGCTGAGTCAGTGAGCACTTCTGAGCCTGGCAGGTACATTGGGATTCAACAGTCTGTCAAAACGCGTTTATTTCGGGCTGAAAAACACGTTTTGAAAAGTCTGCTGTACCTTCCCTATAAGTTGCATGGGGGTGACCAAAGTTGCTGAAACATGTTTATTTGTGCTGCAAAACACGTATTGACACTTTCTGCACACTGGGGTGAAGAGCTGAGTCAGTGAGCACTTCTGAGCCTGGCAGGTACATTGGGATTCAACAGTCTGTCAAAACGTGTTTATTTCGGGCTGAAAAACACGTTTTGAAAAGTCTGCTGTACCTTCCCTATAAGTTGGATGGGGGTGACCAAAGTTGCTGAAACATGTTTATTTGTGCTGCAAAACACGTATTGACACTTTCTGCACACTGGGGTGAAGAGCTGAGTCAGTGAGCACTTCTGAGCCTGGCAGGTACATTGGGATTCAACAGTCTGTCAAAACGCGTTTATTTCGGGCTGAAAAACACGTTTTGAAAAGTCTGCTGTACCTTCCCTATAAGTTACATGGGGGTGACCAAAGTTGCTGAAACATGTTTATTTGTGCTGCAAAACACGTTTTGACACTTTCTGCACACTGGGGTGAAGAGCTGAGTCAGTGAGCACTTCTGAGCCTGGCAGGTACATTGGGATTCAACAGTCTGTCAAAACGCGTTTATTTCGGGCTGAAAAACACGTTTTGAAAAGTCTGCTGTACCTTCCCTTAAGTTACATGGGGGTGACCAAAGTTGCTGAAACATGTTTATTTGTGCTGCAAAACACGTTTTGACACTTTCTGCACACTGGGGTGAAGAGCTGAGTCAGTGAGCACTTCTGAGCCTGGCAGGTACATTGGGATTCAACAGTCTGTCAAAACGCGTTTATTTCGGGCTGAAAAACACGTTTTGAAAAGTCAGCTGTTCCTTCCCTATAAGTTACATGGGGGTGACCAAAGTTGCTGAAACATGTTTATTTGTGCTGCAAAACACGTTTTGACACTTTCTGCACACTGGGGTGAAGAGCTGAGTCAGTGAGCACTTCTGAGCCTGGCAGGTACATTGGGATTCAACAGTCTGTCAAAACGCGTTTATTTCGGGCTGAAAAACACGTTTTGAAAAGTCTGCTGTACCTTCCCTATAAGTTGCATGGGGGTGACCAAAGTTGCTGAAACATGTTTATTTGTGCTGCAAAACACGTATTGACACTTTCTGCACACTGGGGTGAAGAGCTGAGTCAGTGAGCACTTCTGAGCCTGGCAGGTACATTGGGATTCAACAGTCTGTCAAAACGCGTTTATTTCGGGCTGAAAAACACGTTTTGAAAAGTCTGCTGTACCTTCCCTATAAGTTGCATTGGGGTGACCAAAGTTGCTGAAACATGTTTATTTGTGCTGCAAAACACGTTTTGACACTTTCTGCACACTGGGGTGAAGAGCTGAGTCAGTGAGCACTTCTGAGCCTGGCAGGTACATTGGGATTCAACAGTCTGTCAAAACGCGTTTATTTCGGGCTGAAAAACACGTTTTGAAAAGTCAGCTGTTCCTTCCCTATAAGTTACATGGGGGTGACCAAAGTTGCTGAAACATGTTTATTTGTGCTGCAAAACACGTTTTGACACTTTCTGCACACTGGGGTGAAGAGCTGAGTCAGTGAGCACTTCTGAGCCTGGCAGGTACATTGGGATTCAACAGTCTGTCAAAACGCGTTTATTTCGGGCTGAAAAACACGTTTTGAAAAGTCTGCTTTACCTTCCCTATAAGTTACATGGGGGTGACCAAAGTTGCTGAAACATGTTTATTTGTGCTGCAAAACACGTATTGACACTTTCTGCACACTGGGGTGAAGAGCTGAGTCAGTGAGCACTTCTGAGCCTGGCAGGTACATTGGGATTCAACAGTCTGTCAAAACGCGTTTATTTCGGGCTGAAAAACACGTTTTGAAAAGTCTGCTGTACCTTCCCTATAAGTTGCATGGGGGTGACCAAAGTTGCTGAAACATGTTTATTTGTGCTGCAAAACACGTATTGACACTTTCTGCACACTGGGGTGAAGAGCTGAGTCAGTGAGCACTTCTGAGCCTGGCAGGTACATTGGGATTCAACAGTCTGTCAAAACGCGTTTATTTCGGGCTGAAAAACACGTTTTGAAAAGTCTGCTGTACCTTCCCTATAAGTTGCATTGGGGTGACCAAAGTTGCTGAAACATGTTTATTTGTGCTGCAAAACACGTTTTGACACTTTCTGCACACTGGGGTGAAGAGCTGAGTCAGTGAGCACTTCTGAGCCTGGCAGGTACATTGGGATTCAACAGTCTGTCAAAACGCGTTTATTTCGGGCTGAAAAACACGTTTTGAAAAGTCTGCTGTACCTTCCCTATAAGTTGCATGGGGGTGACCAAAGTTGCTGAAACATGTTTATTTGTGCTGCAAAACACGTATTGACACTTTCTGCACACTGGGGTGAAGAGCTGAGTCAGTGAGCACTTCTGAGCCTGGCAGGTACATTGGGATTCAACAGTCTGTCAAAACGCGTTTATTTCGGGCTGAAAAACACGTTTTGAAAAGTCTGCTGTACCTTCCCTATAAGTTGCATGGGGGTGACCAAAGTTGCTGAAACATGTTTATTTGTGCTGCAAAACACGTATTGACACTTTCTGCACACTGGGGTGAAGAGCTGAGTCAGTGAGCACGTCTGAGCCTGGCAGGTACATTGGGATTCAACAGTCTGTCAAAACGCGTTTATTTCGGGCTGAAAAACACGTTTTGAAAAGTCTGCTGTACCTTCCCTATAAGTTGCATTGGGGTGACCAAAGTTGCTGAAACATGTTTATTTGTGCTGCAAAACACGTATTGACACTTTCTGCACACTGGGGTGAAGAGCTGAGTCAGTGAGCACTTCTGAGCCTGGCAGGTACATTGGGATTCAACAGTCTGTCAAAACGCGTTTATTTCGGGCTGAAAAACACGTTTTGAAAAGTCTGCTGTACCTTCCCTATAAGTTGCATTGGGGTGACCAAAGTTGCTGAAACATGTTTATTTGTGCTGCAAAACACGTTTTGACACTTTCTGCACACTGGGGTGAAGAGCTGAGTCAGTGAGCACTTCTGAGCCTGGCAGGTACATTGGGATTCAACAGTCTGTCAAAACGCGTTTATTTCGGGCTGAAAAACACGTTTTGAAAAGTCTGCTGTACCTTCCCTATAAGTTGCATGGGGGTGACCAAAGTTGCTGAAACATGTTTATTTGTGCTGCAAAACACGTATTGACACTTTCTGCACACTGGGGTGAAGAGCTGAGTCAGTGAGCACTTCTGAGCCTGGCAGGTACATTGGGATTCAACAGTCTGTCAAAACGCGTTTATTTCGGGCTGAAAAACACGTTTTGAAAAGTCTGCTGTACCTTCCCTATAAGTTGCATGGGGGTGACCAAAGTTGCTGAAACATGTTTATTTGTGCTGCAAAACACGTATTGACACTTTCTGCACACTGGGGTGAAGAGCTGAGTCAGTGAGCACTTCTGAGCCTGGCAGGTACATTGGGATTCAACAGTCTGTCAAAACGCGTTTATTTCGGGCTGAAAAACACGTTTTGAAAAGTCTGCTGTACCTTCCCTATAAGTTACATGGGGGTGACCAAAGTTGCTGAAACATGTTTATTTGTGCTGCAAAACACGTTTTGACACTTTCTGCACACTGGGGTGAAGAGCTGAGTCAGTGAGCACTTCTGAGCCTGGCAGGTACATTGGGATTCAACAGTCTGTCAAAACGCGTTTATTTCGGGCTGAAAAACACGTTTTGAAAAGTCTGCTGTACCTTCCCTATAAGTTGCATGGGGGTGACCAAAGTTGCTGAAACATGTTTATTTGTGCTGCAAAACACGTATTGACACTTTCTGCACACTGGGGTGAAGAGCTGAGTCAGTGAGCACTTCTGAGCCTGGCAGGTACATTGGGATTCAACAGTCTGTCAAAACGCGTTTATTTCGGGCTGAAAAACACGTTTTGAAAAGTCTGCTGTACCTTCCCTATAAGTTGCATTGGGGTGACCAAAGTTGCTGAAACATGTTTATTTGTGCTGCAAAACACGTTTTGACACTTTCTGCACACTGGGGTGAAGAGCTGAGTCAGTGAGCACTTCTGAGCCTGGCAGGTACATTGGGATTCAACAGTCTGTCAAAACGCGTTTATTTCGGGCTGAAAAACACGTTTTGAAAAGTCTGCTGTACCTTCCCTATAAGTTACATGGGGGTGACCAAAGTTGCTGAAACATGTTTATTTGTGCTGCAAAACACGTTTTGACACTTTCTGCACACTGGGGTGAAGAGCTGAGTCAGTGAGCACTTCTGAGCCTGGCAGGTACTTTGGGATTCAACAGTCTGTCAAAACGCGTTTATTTCGGGCTGAAAAACACGTTTTGAAAAGTCAGCTGTTCCTTCCCTATAAGTTACATGGGGGTGACCAAAGTTGCTGAAACATGTTTATTTGTGCTGCAAAACACGTTTTGACACTTTCTGCACACTGGGGTGAAGAGCTGAGTCAGTGAGCACTTCTGAGCCTGGCAGGTACATTGGGATTCAACAGTCTGTCAAAACGCGTTTATTTCGGGCTGAAAAACACGTTTTGAAAAGTCAGCTGTTCCTTCCCTATAAGTTACATGGGGGTGACCAAAGTTGCTGAAACATGTTTATTTGTGCTGCAAAACACGTTTTGACACTTTCTGCACACTGGGGTGAAGAGCTGAGTCAGTGAGCACTTCTGAGCCTGGCAGGTACATTGGGATTCAACAGTCTGTCAAAACGCGTTTATTTCGGGCTGAAAAACACGTTTTGAAAAGTCTGCTGTACCTTCCCTATAAGTTGCATTGGGGTGACCAAAGTTGCTGAAACATGTTTATTTGTGCTGCAAAACACGTTTTGACACTTTCTGCACACTGGGGTGAAGAGCTGAGTCAGTGAGCACTTCTGAGCCTGGCAGGTACATTGGGATTCAACAGTCTGTCAAAACGCGTTTATTTCGGGCTGAAAAACACGTTTTGAAAAGTCTGCTTTACCTTCCCTATAAGTTACATGGGGGTGACCAAAGTTGCTGAAACATGTTTATTTGTGCTGCAAAACACGTTTTGACACTTTCTGCACACTGGGGTGAAGAGCTGAGTCAGTGAGCACTTCTGAGCCTGGCAGGTACATTGGGATTCAACAGTCTGTCAAAACGCGTTTATTTCGGGCTGAAAAACACGTTTTGAAAAGTCTGCTGTACCTTCCCTATAAGTTGCATGGGGGTGACCAAAGTTGCTGAAACATGTTTATTTGTGCTGCAAAACACGTATTGACACTTTCTGCACACTGGGGTGAAGAGCTGAGTCAGTGAGCACTTCTGAGCCTGGCAGGTACATTGGGATTCAACAGTCTGTCAAAACGTGTTTATTTCGGGCTGAAAAACACGTTTTGAAAAGTCTGCTGTACCTTCCCTATAAGTTGCATTGGGGTGACCAAAGTTGCTGAAACATGTTTATTTGTGCTGCAAAACACGTTTTGACACTTTCTGCACACTGGGGTGAAGAGCTGAGTCAGTGAGCACTTCTGAGCCTGGCAGGTACATTGGGATTCAACAGTCTGTCAAAACGCGTTTATTTCGGGCTGAAAAACACGTTTTGAAAAGTCTGCTGTACCTTCCCTATAAGTTGCATGGGGGTGACCAAAGTTGCTGAAACATGTTTATTTGTGCTTCAAAACACGTATTGACACTTTCTGCACACTGGGGTGAAGAGCTGAGTCAGTGAGCACTTCTGAGCCTGGCAGGTACATTGGGATTCAACAGTCTGTCAAAACGCGTTTATTTCGGGCTGAAAAACACGTTTTGAAAAGTCTGCTGTACCTTCCCTATAAGTTGCATGGGGGTGACCAAAGTTGCTGAAACATGTTTATTTGTGCTGCAAAACACGTATTGACACTTTCTGCACACTGGGGTGAAGAGCTGAGTCAGTGAGCACTTCTGAGCCTGGCAGGTACATTGGGATTCAACAGTCTGTCAAAACGCGTTTATTTCGGGCTGAAAAACACGTTTTGAAAAGTCTGCTGTACCTTCCCTATAAGTTACATGGGGGTGACCAAAGTTGCTGAAACATGTTTATTTGTGCTGCAAAACACGTTTTGACACTTTCTGCACACTGGGGTGAAGAGCTGAGTCAGTGAGCACTTCTGAGCCTGGCAGGTACATTGGGATTCAACAGTCTGTCAAAACGCGTTTATTTCGGGCTGAAAAACACGTTTTGAAAAGTCTGCTGTACCTTCCCTATAAGTTGCATGGGGGTGACCAAAGTTGCTGAAACATGTTTATTTGTGCTGCAAAACACGTATTGACACTTTCTGCACACTGGGGTGAAGAGCTGAGTCAGTGAGCACTTCTGAGCCTGGCAGGTACATTGGGATTCAACAGTCTGTCAAAACGCGTTTATTTCGGGCTGAAAAACACGTTTTGAAAAGTCTGCTGTACCTTCCCTATAAGTTGCATTGGGGTGACCAAAGTTGCTGAAACATGTTTATTTGTGCTGCAAAACACGTTTTGACACTTTCTGCACACTGGGGTGAAGAGCTGAGTCAGTGAGCACTTCTGAGCCTGGCAGGTACATTGGGATTCAACAGTCTGTCAAAACGCGTTTATTTCGGGCTGAAAAACACGTTTTGAAAAGTCTGCTGTACCTTCCCTATAAGTTGCATGGGGGTGACCAAAGTTGCTGAAACATGTTTATTTGTGCTGCAAAACACGTATTGACACTTTCTGCACACTGGGGTGAAGAGCTGAGTCAGTGAGCACTTCTGAGCCTGGCAGGTACATTGGGATTCAACAGTCTGTCAAAACGCGTTTATTTCGGGCTGAAAAACACGTTTTGAAAAGTCTGCTGTACCTTCCCTATAAGTTGCATGGGGGTGACCAAAGTTGCTGAAACATGTTTATTTGTGCTGCAAAACACGTATTGACACTTTCTGCACACTGGGGTGAAGAGCTGAGTCAGTGAGCACTTCTGAGCCTGGCAGGTACATTGGGATTCAACAGTCTGTCAAAACGCGTTTATTTCGGGCTGAAAAACACGTTTTGAAAAGTCTGCTGTACCTTCCCTATAAGTTACATGGGGGTGACCAAAGTTGCTGAAACATGTTTATTTGTGCTGCAAAACACGTTTTGACACTTTCTGCACACTGGGGTGAAGAGCTGAGTCAGTGAGCACTTCTGAGCCTGGCAGGTACATTGGGATTCAACAGTCTGTCAAAACGCGTTTATTTCGGGCTGAAAAACACGTTTTGAAAAGTCTGCTGTACCTTCCCTATAAGTTGCATGGGGGTGACCAAAGTTGCTGAAACATGTTTATTTGTGCTGCAAAACACGTATTGACACTTTCTGCACACTGGGGTGAAGAGCTGAGTCAGTGAGCACTTCTGAGCCTGGCAGGTACATTGGGATTCAACAGTCTGTCAAAACGCGTTTATTTCGGGCTGAAAAACACGTTTTGAAAAGTCTGCTGTACCTTCCCTATAAGTTGCATTGGGGTGACCAAAGTTGCTGAAACATGTTTATTTGTGCTGCAAAACACGTTTTGACACTTTCTGCACACTGGGGTGAAGAGCTGAGTCAGTGAGCACTTCTGAGCCTGGCAGGTACATTGGGATTCAACAGTCTGTCAAAACGCGTTTATTTCGGGCTGAAAAACACGTTTTGAAAAGTCTGCTGTACCTTCCCTATAAGTTACATGGGGGTGACCAAAGTTGCTGAAACATGTTTATTTGTGCTGCAAAACACGTTTTGACACTTTCTGCACACTGGGGTGAAGAGCTGAGTCAGTGAGCACTTCTGAGCCTGGCAGGTACTTTGGGATTCAACAGTCTGTCAAAACGCGTTTATTTCGGGCTGAAAAACACGTTTTGAAAAGTCAGCTGTTCCTTCCCTATAAGTTCCATGGGGGTGACCAAAGTTGCTGAAACATGTTTATTTGTGCTGCAAAACACGTTTTGACACTTTCTGCACACTGGGGTGAAGAGCTGAGTCAGTGAGCACTTCTGAGCCTGGCAGGTACATTGGGATTCAACAGTCTGTCAAAACGCGTTTATTTCGGGCTGAAAAACACGTTTTGAAAAGTCTGCTGTACCTTCCCTATAAGTTGCATGGGGGTGACCAAAGTTGCTGAAACATGTTTATTTGTGCTGCAAAACACGTATTGACACTTTCTGCACACTGGGGTGAAGAGCTGAGTCAGTGAGCACTTCTGAGCCTGGCAGGTACATTGGGATTCAACAGTTTGTCAAAACGCGTTTATTTCGGGCTGAAAAACACGTTTTGAAAAGTCTGCTGTACCTTCCCTATAAGTTACATGGGGGTGACCAAAGTTGCTGAAACATGTTTATTTGTGCTGCAAAACACGTTTTGACACTTTCTGCACACTGGGGTGAAGAGCTGAGTCAGTGAGCACTTCTGAGCCTGGCAGGTACATTGGGATTCAACAGTCTGTCAAAACGCGTTTATTTCGGGCTGAAAAACACGTTTTGAAAAGTCTGCTGTACCTTCCCTATAAGTTGCATGGGGGTGACCAAAGTTGCTGAAACATGTTTATTTGTGCTGCAAAACACGTATTGACACTTTCTGCACACTGGGGTGAAGAGCTGAGTCAGTGAGCACTTCTGAGCCTGGCAGGTACATTGGGATTCAACAGTCTGTCAAAACGCGTTTATTTCGGGCTGAAAAACACGTTTTGAAAAGTCTGCTGTACCTTCCCTATAATTTGCATTGGGGTGACCAAAGTTGCTGAAACATGTTTATTTGTGCTGCAAAACACGTTTTGACACTTTCTGCACACTGGGGTGAAGAGCTGAGTCAGTGAGCACTTCTGAGCCTGGCAGGTACATTGGGATTCAACAGTCTGTCAAAACGCGTTTATTTCGGGCTGAAAAACACGTTTTGAAAAGTCTGCTGTACCTTCCCTATAAGTTGCATGGGGGTGACCAAAGTTGCTGAAACATGTTTATTTGTGCTGCAAAACACGTATTGACACTTTCTGCACACTGGGGTGAAGAGCTGAGTCAGTGAGCACTTCTGAGCCTGGCAGGTACATTGGGATTCAACAGTCTGTCAAAACGCGTTTATTTCGGGCTGAAAAACACGTTTTGAAAAGTCTGCTGTACCTTCCCTATAAGTTGCATGGGGGTGACCAAAGTTGCTGAAACATGTTTATTTGTGCTGCAAAACACGTATTGACACTTTCTGCACACTGGGGTGAAGAGCTGAGTCAGTGAGCACTTCTGAGCCTGGCAGGTACATTGGGATTCAACAGTCTGTCAAAACGCGTTTATTTCGGGCTGAAAAACACGTTTTGAAAAGTCTGCTGTACCTTCCCTATAAGTTACATGGGGGTGACCAAAAGTTGCTGAAACATGTTTATTTGTGCTGCAAAACACGTTTTGACACTTTCTGCACACTGGGGTGAAGAGCTGAGTCAGTGAGCACTTCTGAGCCTGGCAGGTACATTGGGATTCAACAGTCTGTCAAAACGCGTTTATTTCGGGCTGAAAAACACGTTTTGAAAAGTCTGCTGTACCTTCCCTATAAGTTGCATGGGGGTGACCAAAGTTGCTGAAACATGTTTATTTGTGCTGCAAAACACGTATTGACACTTTCTGCACACTGGGGTGAAGAGCTGAGTCAGTGAGCACTTCTGAGCCTGGCAGGTACATTGGGATTCAACAGTCTGTCAAAACGCGTTTATTTCGGGCTGAAAAACACGTTTTGAAAAGTCTGCTGTACCTTCCCTATAAGTTGCATTGGGGTGACCAAAGTTGCTGAAACATGTTTATTTGTGCTGCAAAACACGTTTTGACACTTTCTGCACACTGGGGTGAAGAGCTGAGTCAGTGAGCACTTCTGAGCCTGGCAGGTACATTGGGATTCAACAGTCTGTCAAAACGCGTTTATTTCGGGCTGAAAAACACGTTTTGAAAAGTCTGCTGTACCTTCCCTATAAGTTGCATGGGGGTGACCAAAGTTGCTGAAACATGTTTATTTGTGCTGCAAAACACGTATTGACACTTTCTGCACACTGGGGTGAAGAGCTGAGTCAGTGAGCACTTCTGAGCCTGGCAGGTACATTGGGATTCAACAGTCTGTCAAAACGCGTTTATTTCGGGCTGAAAAACACGTTTTGAAAAGTCTGCTGTACCTTCCCTATAAGTTGCATGGGGGTGACCAAAGTTGCTGAAACATGTTTATTTGTGCTGCAAAACACGTATTGACACTTTCTGCACACTGGGGTGAAGAGCTGAGTCAGTGAGCACTTCTGAGCCTGGCAGGTACATTGGGATTCAACAGTCTGTCAAAACGTGTTTATTTCGGGCTGAAAAACACGTTTTGAAAAGTCTGCTGTACCTTCCCTATAAGTTACATGGGGGTGACCAAACTTGCTGAAACATGTTTATTTGTGCTGCAAAACACGTTTTGACACTTTCTGCACACTGGGGTGAAGAGCTGAGTCAGTGAGCACTTCTGAGCCTGGCAGGTACATTGGGATTCAACAGTCTGTCAAAACGCGTTTATTTCGGGCTGAAAAACACGTTTTGAAAAGTCTGCTGTACCTTCCCTATAAGTTGCATGGGGGTGACCAAAGTTGCTGAAACATGTTTATTTGTGCTGCAAAACACGTATTGACACTTTCTGCACACTGGGGTGAAGAGCTGAGTCAGTGAGCACTTCTGAGCCTGGCAGGTACATTGGGATTCAACAGTCTGTCAAAACGCGTTTATTTCGGGCTGAAAAACACGTTTTGAAAAGTCTGCTGTACCTTCCCTATAAGTTGCATGGGGGTGACCAAAGTTGCTGAAACATGTTTATTTGTGCTGCAAAACACGTATTGACACTTTCTGCACACTGGGGTGAAGAGCTGAGTCAGTGAGCACTTCTGAGCCTGGCAGGTACATTGGGATTCAACAGTCTGTCAAAACGTGTTTATTTCGTGCTGAAAAACACGTTTTGAAAAGTCTGCTGTACCTTCCCTATAAGTTACATGGGGGTGACCAAAGTTGCTGAAACATGTTTATTTGTGCTGCAAAACACGTTTTGACACTTTCTGCACACTGGGGTGAAGAGCTGAGTCAGTGAGCACTTCTGAGCCTGGCAGGTACATTGGGATTCAACGGTCTGTCAAAACGCGTTTATTTCGGGCTGAAAAACACGTTTTGAAAAGTCTGCTGTACCTTCCCTATAAGTTGCATGGGGGTGACCAAAGTTGCTGAAACATGTTTATTTGTGCTGCAAAACACGTATTGACACTTTCTGCACACTGGGGTGAAGAGCTGAGTCAGTGAGCACTTCTGAGCCTGGCAGGTACATTGGGATTCAACAGTCTGTCAAAACGCGTTTATTTCGGGCTGAAAAACACGTTTTGAAAAGTCTGCTGTACCTTCCCTAAAAGTTGCATTGGGGTGACCAAAGTTGCTGAAACATGTTTATTTGTGCTGCAAAACACGTTTTGACACTTTCTGCACACTGGGGTGAAGAGCTGAGTCAGTGAGCACTTCTGAGCCTGGCAGGTACATTGGGATTCAACAGTCTGTCAAAACGCGTTTATTTCGGGCTGAAAAACACGTTTTGAAAAGTCTGCTGTACCTTCCCTATAAGTTACATGGGGGTGACCAAAGTTGCTGAAACATGTTTATTTGTGCTGCAAAACACGTTTTGACACTTTCTGCACACTGGGGTGAAGAGCTGAGTCAGTGAGCACTTCTGAGCCTGGCAGGTACATTGGGATTCAACAGTCTGTCAAAACGCGTTTATTTCGGGCTGAAAAACACGTTTTGAAAAGTCTGCTGTACCTTCCCTTAAGTTACATGGGGGTGACCAAAGTTGCTGAAACATGTTTATTTGTGCTGCAAAACACGTTTTGACACTTTCTGCACACTGGGGTGAAGAGCTGAGTCAGTGAGCACTTCTGAGCCTGGCAGGTACATTGGGATTCAACAGTCTGTCAAAACGCGTTTATTTCGGGCTGAAAAACACGTTTTGAAAAGTCAGCTGTTCCTTCCCTATAAGTTACATGGGGGTGACCAAAGTTGCTGAAACATGTTTATTTGTGCTGCAAAACACGTTTTGACACTTTCTGCACACTGGGGTGAAGAGCTGAGTCAGTGAGCACTTCTGAGCCTGGCAGGTACATTGGGATTCAACAGTCTGTCAAAACGCGTTTATTTCGGGCTGAAAAACACGTTTTGAAAAGTCTGCTGTACCTTCCCTATAAGTTGCATGGGGGTGACCAAAGTTGCTGAAACATGTTTATTTGTGCTGCAAAACACGTATTGACACTTTCTGCACACTGGGGTGAAGAGCTGAGTCAGTGAGCACTTCTGAGCCTGGCAGGTACATTGGGATTCAACAGTCTGTCAAAACGCGTTTATTTCGGGCTGAAAAACACGTTTTGAAAAGTCTGCTGTACCTTCCCTATAAGTTGCATTGGGGTGACCAAAGTTGCTGAAACATGTTTATTTGTGCTGCAAAACACGTTTTGACACTTTCTGCACACTGGGGTGAAGAGCTGAGTCAGTGAGCACTTCTGAGCCTGGCAGGTACATTGGGATTCAACAGTCTGTCAAAACGCGTTTATTTCGGGCTGAAAAACACGTTTTGAAAAGTCAGCTGTTCCTTCCCTATAAGTTACATGGGGGTGACCAAAGTTGCTGAAACATGTTTATTTGTGCTGCAAAACACGTTTTGACACTTTCTGCACACTGGGGTGAAGAGCTGAGTCAGTGAGCACTTCTGAGCCTGGCAGGTACATTGGGATTCAACAGTCTGTCAAAACGCGTTTATTTCGGGCTGAAAAACACGTTTTGAAAAGTCTGCTGTACCTTCCCTATAAGTTGCATGGGGGTGACCAAAGTTGCTGAAACATGTTTATTTGTGCTGCAAAACACGTATTGACACTTTCTGCACACTGGGGTGAAGAGCTGAGTCAGTGAGCACTTCTGAGCCTGGCAGGTACATTGGGATTCAACAGTCTGTCAAAACGCGTTTATTTCGGGCTGAAAAACACGTTTTGAAAAGTCTGCTGTACCTTCCCTATAAGTTACATGGGGGTGACCAAAGTTGCTGAAACATGTTTATTTGTGCTGCAAAACACGTTTTGACACTTTCTGCACACTGGGGTGAAGAGCTGAGTCAGTGAGCACTTCTGAGCCTGGCAGGTACATTGGGATTCAACAGTCTGTCAAAACGCGTTTATTTCGGGCTGAAAAACACGTTTTGAAAAGTCTGCTGTACCTTCCCTATAAGTTGCATGGGGGTGACCAAAGTTGCTGAAACATGTTTATTTGTGCTGCAAAACACGTATTGACACTTTCTGCACACTGGGGTGAAGAGCTGAGTCAGTGAGCACTTCTGAGCCTGGCAGGTACATTGGGATTCAACAGTCTGTCAAAACGCGTTTATTTCGGGCTGAAAAACACGTTTTGAAAAGTCTGCTGTACCTTCCCTATAAGTTGCATGGGGGTGACCAAAGTTGCTGAAACATGTTTATTTGTGCTGCAAAACACGTATTGACACTTTCTGCACACTGGGGTGAAGAGCTGAGTCAGTGAGCACTTCTGAGCCTGGCAGGTACATTGGGATTCAACAGTCTGTCAAAACGTGTTTATTTCGGGCTGAAAAACACGTTTTGAAAAGTCTGCTGTACCTTCCCTATAAGTTACATGGGGGTGACCAAAGTTGCTGAAACATGTTTATTTGTGCTGCAAAACACGTTTTGACACTTTCTGCACACTGGGGTGAAGAGCTGAGTCAGTGAGCACTTCTGAGCCTGGCAGGTACATTGGGATTCAACAGTCTGTCAAAACGCGTTTATTTCGGGCTGAAAAACACGTTTTGAAAAGTCTGCTGTACCTTCCCTATAAGTTGCATGGGGGTGACCAAAGTTGCTGAAACATGTTTATTTGTGCTGCAAAACACGTATTGACACTTTCTGCACACTGGGGTGAAGAGCTGAGTCAGTGAGCACTTCTGAGCCTGGCAGGTACATTGGGATTCAACAGTCTGTCAGAACGCGTTTATTTCGGGCTGAAAAACACGTTTTGAAAAGTCTGCTGTACCTTCCCTATAAGTTGCATTGGGGTGACCAAAGTTGCTGAAACATGTTTATTTGTGCTGCAAAACACGTTTTGACACTTTCTGCACACTGGGGTGAAGAGCTGAGTCAGTGAGCACTTCTGAGCCTGGCAGGTACATTGGGATTCAACAGTCTGTCAAAACGCGTTTATTTCGGGCTGAAAAACACGTTTTGAAAAGTCTGCTGTACCTTCCCTATAAGTTGCATGGGGGTGACCAAAGTTGCTGAAACATGTTTATTTGTGCTGCAAAACACGTATTGACACTTTCTGCACACTGGGGTGAAGAGCTGAGTCAGTGAGCACTTCTGAGCCTGGCAGGTACATTGGGATTCAACAGTCTGTCAAAACGCGTTTATTTCGGGCTGAAAAACACGTTTTGAAAAGTCTGCTGTACCTTCCCTATAAGTTGCATGGGGGTGACCAAAGTTGCTGAAACATGTTTATTTGTGCTGCAAAACACGTATTGACACTTTCTGCACACTGGGGTGAAGAGCTGAGTCAGTGAGCACTTCTGAGCCTGGCAGGTACATTGGGATTCAACAGTCTGTCAAAACGCGTTTATTTCGGGCTGAAAAACACGTTTTGAAAAGTCTGCTGTACCTTCCCTATAAGTTACATGGGGGTGACCAAAGTTGCTGAAACATGTTTATTTGTGCTGCAAAACACGTTTTGACACTTTCTGCACACTGGGGTGAAGAGCTGAGTCAGTGAGCACTTCTGAGCCTGGCAGGTACATTGGGATTCAACAGTCTGTCAAAACGCGTTTATTTCGGGCTGAAAAACACGTTTTGAAAAGTCTGCTGTACCTTCCCTATAAGTTGCATGGGGGTGACCAAAGTTGCTGAAACATGTTTATTTGTGCTGCAAAACACGTATTGACACTTTCTGCACACTGGGGTGAAGAGCTGAGTCAGTGAGCACTTCTGAGCCTGGCAGGTACATTGGGATTCAACAGTCTGTCAAAACGCGTTTATTTCGGGCTGAAAAACACGTTTTGAAAAGTCTGCTGTACCTTCCCTATAAGTTGCATTGGGGTGACCAAAGTTGCTGAAACATGTTTATTTGTGCTGCAAAACACGTTTTGACACTTTCTGCACACTGGGGTGAAGAGCTGAGTCAGTGAGCACTTCTGAGCCTGGCAGGTACATTGGGATTCAACAGTCTGTCAAAACGCGTTTATTTCGGGCTGAAAAACACGTTTTGAAAAGTCTGCTGTACCTTCCCTATAAGTTGCATGGGGGTGACCAAAGTTGCTGAAACATGTTTATTTGTGCTGCAAAACACGTATTGACACTTTCTGCACACTGGGGTGAAGAGCTGAGTCAGTGAGCACTTCTGAGCCTGGCAGGTACATTGGGATTCAACAGTCTGTCAAAACGCGTTTATTTCGGGCTGAAAAACACGTTTTGAAAAGTCTGCTGTACCTTCCCTATAAGTTGCATGGGGGAGACCAAAGTTGCTGAAACATGTTTATTTGTGCTGCAAAACACGTATTGACACTTTCTGCACACTGGGGTGAAGAGCTGAGTCAGTGAGCACTTCTGAGCCTGGCAGGTACATTGGGATTCAACAGTCTGTCAAAACGTGTTTATTTCGGGCTGAAAAACACGTTTTGAAAAGTCTGCTGTACCTTCCCTATAAGTTACATGGGGGTGACCAAAGTTGCTGAAACATGTTTATTTGTGCTGCAAAACACGTTTTGACACTTTCTGCACACTGGGGTGAAGAGCTGAGTCAGTGAGCACTTCTGAGCCTGGCAGGTACATTGGGATTCAACAGTCTGTCAAAACGCGTTTATTTCGGGCTGAAAAACACGTTTTGAAAAGTCTGCTGTACCTTCCCTATAAGTTGCATGGGGGTGACCAAAGTTGCTGAAACATGTTTATTTGTGCTGCAAAACACGTATTGACACTTTCTGCACACTGGGGTGAAGAGCTGAGTCAGTGAGCACTTCTGAGCCTGGCAGGTACATTGGGATTCAACAGTCTGTCAAAACGCGTTTATTTCGGGCTGAAAAACACGTTTTGAAAAGTCTGCTGTACCTTCCCTATAAGTTGCATGGGGGTGACCAAAGTTGCTGAAACATGTTTATTTGTGCTGCAAAACACGTATTGACACTTTCTGCACACTGGGGTGAAGAGCTGAGTCAGTGAGCACTTCTGAGCCTGGCAGGTACATTGGGATTCAACAGTCTGTCAAAACGTGTTTATTTCGGGCTGAAAAACACGTTTTGAAAAGTCTGCTGTACCTTCCCTATAAGTTACATGGGGGTGACCAAAGTTGCTGAAACATGTTTATTTGTGCTGCAAAACACGTTTTGACACTTTCTGCACACTGGGGTGAAGAGCTGAGTCAGTGAGCACTTCTGAGCCTGGCAGGTACATTGGGATTCAACAGTCTGTCAAAACGCGTTTATTTAGGGCTGAAAAACACGTTTTGAAAAGTCTGCTGTACCTTCCCTATAAGTTGCATGGGGGTGACCAAAGTTGCTGAAACATGTTTATTTGTGCTGCAAAACACGTATTGACACTTTCTGCACACTGGGGTGAAGAGCTGAGTCAGTGAGCACTTCTGAGCCTGGCAGGTACATTGGGATTCAACAGTCTGTCAAAACGCGTTTATTTCGGGCTGAAAAACACGTTTTGAAAAGTCTGCTGTACCTTCCCTATAAGTTGCATGGGGGTGACCAAAGTTGCTGAAACATGTTTATTTGTGCTGCAAAACACGTATTGACACTTTCTGCACACTGGGGTGAAGAGCTGAGTCAGTGAGCACTTCTGAGCCTGGCAGGTACATTGGGATTCAACAGTCTGTCAAAACGCGTTTATTTCGGGCTGAAAAACACGTTTTGAAAAGTCTGCTGTACCTTCCCTATAAGTTGCATGGGGGTGACCAAAGTTGCTGAAACATGTTTATTTGTGCTGCAAAACACGTATTGACACTTTCTGCACACTGGGGTGAAGAGCTGAGTCAGTGAGCACTTCTGAGCCTGGCAGGTACATTGGGATTCAACAGTCTGTCAAAACGCGTTTATTTCGGGCTGAAAAACACGTTTTGAAAAGTCTGCTGTACCTTCCCTATAAGTTGCATTGGGGTGACCAAAGTTGCTGAAACATGTTTATTTGTGCTGCAAAACACGTTTTGACACTTTCTGCACACTGGGGTGAAGAGCTGAGTCAGTGAGCACTTCTGAGCCTGGCAGGTACATTGGGATTCAACAGTCTGTCAAAACGCGTTTATTTCGGGCTGAAAAACACGTTTTGAAAAGTCAGCTGTTCCTTCCCTATAAGTTACATGGGGGTGACCAAAGTTGCTGAAACATGTTTATTTGTGCTGCAAAACACGTTTTGACACTTTCTGCACACTGGGGTGAAGAGCTGAGTCAGTGAGCACTTCTGAGCCTGGCAGGTACATTGGGATTCAACAGTCTGTCAAAACGCGTTTATTTCGGGCTGAAAAACACGTTTTGAAAAGTCTGCTGTACCTTCCCTATAAGTTGCATGGGGGTGACCAAAGTTGCTGAAACATGTTTATTTGTGCTGCAAAACACGTATTGACACTTTCTGCACACTGGGGTGAAGAGCTGAGTCAGTGAGCACTTCTGAGCCTGGCAGGTACATTGGGATTCAACAGTCTGTCAAAACGCGTTTATTTCGGGCTGAAAAACACGTTTTGAAAAGTCTGCTGTACCTTCCCTATAAGTTACATGGGGGTGACCAAAGTTGCTGAAACATGTTTATTTGTGCTGCAAAACACGTTTTGACACTTTCTGCACACTGGGGTGAAGAGCTGAGTCAGTGAGCACTTCTGAGCCTGGCAGGTACATTGGGATTCAACAGTCTGTCAAAACGCGTTTATTTCGGGCTGAAAAACACGTTTTGAAAAGTCTGCTGTACCTTCCCTATAAGTTGCATGGGGGTGACCAAAGTTGCTGAAACATGTTTATTTGTGCTGCAAAACACGTATTGACACTTTCTGCACACTGGGGTGAAGAGCTGAGTCAGTGAGCACTTCTGAGCCTGGCAGGTACATTGGGATTCAACAGTCTGTCAAAACGTGTTTATTTCGGGCTGAAAAACACGTTTTGAAAAGTCTGCTGTACCTTCCCTATAAGTTACATGGGGGTGACCAAAGTTGCTGAAACATGTTTATTTGTGCTGCAAAACACGTTTTGACACTTTCTGCACACTGGGGTGAAGAGCTGAGTCAGTGAGCACTTCTGAGCCTGGCAGGTACATTGGGATTCAACAGTCTGTCAAAACGCGTTTATTTCGGGCTGAAAAACACGTTTTGAAAAGTCTGCTGTACCTTCCCTATAAGTTGCATGGGGGTGACCAAAGTTGCTGAAACATGTTTATTTGTGCTGCAAAACACGTATTGACACTTTCTGCACACTGGGGTGAAGAGCTGAGTCAGTGAGCACTTCTGAGCCTGGCAGGTACATTGGGATTCAACAGTCTGTCAAAACGCGTTTATTTCGGGCTGAAAAACACGTTTTGAAAAGTCTGCTGTACCTTCCCTATAAGTTGCATGGGGGTGACCAAAGTTGCTGAAACATGTTTATTTGTGCTGCAAAACACGTATTGACACTTTCTGCACACTGGGGTGAAGAGCTGAGTCAGTGAGCACTTCTGAGCCTGGCAGGTACATTGGGATTCAACAGTCTGTCAAAACGTGTTTATTTCGGGCTGAAAAACACGTTTTGAAAAGTCTGCTGTACCTTCCCTATAAGTTACATGGGGGTGACCAAAGTTGCTGAAACATGTTTATTTGTGCTGCAAAACACGTTTTGACACTTTCTGCACACTGGGGTGAAGAGCTGAGTCAGTGAGCACTTCTGAGCCTGGCAGGTACATTGGGATTCAACGGTCTGTCAAAACGCGTTTATTTCGGGCTGAAAAACACGTTTTGAAAAGTCTGCTGTACCTTCCCTATAAGTTGCATGGGGGTGACCAAAGTTGCTGAAACATGTTTATTTGTGCTGCAAAACACGTATTGACACTTTCTGCACACTGGGGTGAAGAGCTGAGTCAGTGAGCACTTCTGAGCCTGGCAGGTACATTGGGATTCAACAGTCTGTCAAAACGCGTTTATTTCGGGCTGAAAAACACGTTTTGAAAAGTCTGCTGTACCTTCCCTATAAGTTGCATTGGGGTGACCAAAGTTGCTGAAACATGTTTATTTGTGCTGCAAAACACGTTTTGACACTTTCTGCACACTGGGGTGAAGAGCTGAGTCAGTGAGCACTTCTGAGCCTGGCAGGTACATTGGGATTCAACAGTCTGTCAAAACGCGTTTATTTCGGGCTGAAAAACACGTTTTGAAAAGTCTGCTGTACCTTCCCTATAAGTTACATGGGGGTGACCAAAGTTGCTGAAACATGTTTATTTGTGCTGCAAAACACGTTTTGACACTTTCTGCACACTGGGGTGAAGAGCTGAGTCAGTGAGCACTTCTGAGCCTGGCAGGTACATTGGGATTCAACAGTCTGTCAAAACGCGTTTATTTCGGGCTGAAAAACACGTTTTGAAAAGTCTGCTGTACCTTCCCTTAAGTTACATGGGGGTGACCAAAGTTGCTGAAACATGTTTATTTGTGCTGCAAAACACGTTTTGACACTTTCTGCACACTGGGGTGAAGAGCTGAGTCAGTGAGCACTTCTGAGCCTGGCAGGTACATTGGGATTCAACAGTCTGTCAAAACGCGTTTATTTCGGGCTGAAAAACACGTTTTGAAAAGTCAGCTGTTCCTTCCCTATAAGTTACATGGGGGTGACCAAAGTTGCTGAAACATGTTTATTTGTGCTGCAAAACACGTTTTGACACTTTCTGCACACTGGGGTGAAGAGCTGAGTCAGTGAGCACTTCTGAGCCTGGCAGGTACATTGGGATTCAACAGTCTGTCAAAACGCGTTTATTTCGGGCTGAAAAACACGTTTTGAAAAGTCTGCTGTACCTTCCCTATAAGTTGCATGGGGGTGACCAAAGTTGCTGAAACATGTTTATTTGTGCTGCAAAACACGTATTGACACTTTCTGCACACTGGGGTGAAGAGCTGAGTCAGTGAGCACTTCTGAGCCTGGCAGGTACATTGGGATTCAACAGTCTGTCAAAACGCGTTTATTTCGGGCTGAAAAACACGTTTTGAAAAGTCTGCTGTACCTTCCCTATAAGTTGCATTGGGGTGACCAAAGTTGCTGAAACATGTTTATTTGTGCTGCAAAACACGTTTTGACACTTTCTGCACACTGGGGTGAAGAGCTGAGTCAGTGAGCACTTCTGAGCCTGGCAGGTACATTGGGATTCAACAGTCTGTCAAAACGCGTTTATTTCGGGCTGAAAAACACGTTTTGAAAAGTCTGCTGTACCTTCCCTTAAGTTACATGGGGGTGACCAAAGTTGCTGAAACATGTTTATTTGTGCTGCAAAACACGTTTTGACACTTTCTGCACACTGGGGTGAAGAGCTGAGTCAGTGAGCACTTCTGAGCCTGGCAGGTACATTGGGATTCAACAGTCTGTCAAAACGCGTTTATTTAGGGCTGAAAAACACGTTTTGAAAAGTCAGCTGTTCCTTCCCTATAAGTTACATGGGGGTGACCAAAGTTGCTGAAACATGTTTATTTGTGCTGCAAAACACGTTTTGACACTTTCTGCACACTGGGGTGAAGAGCTGAGTCAGTGAGCACTTCTGAGCCTGGCAGGTACATTGGGATTCAACAGTCTGTCAAAACGCGTTTATTTCGGGCTGAAAAACACGTTTTGAAAAGTCTGCTGTACCTTCCCTATAAGTTGCATGGGGGTGACCAAAGTTGCTGAAACATGTTTATTTGTGCTGCAAAACACGTATTGACACTTTCTGCACACTGGGGTGAAGAGCTGAGTCAGTGAGCACTTCTGAGCCTGGCAGGTACATTGGGATTCAACAGTCTGTCAAAACGCGTTTATTTCGGGCTGAAAAACACGTTTTGAAAAGTCAGCTGTTCCTTCCCTATAAGTTACATGGGGGTGACCAAAGTTGCTGAAACATGTTTATTTGTGCTGCAAAACACGTTTTGACACTTTCTGCACACTGGGGTGAAGAGCTGAGTCAGTGAGCACTTCTGAGCCTGGCAGGTACATTGGGATTCAACAGTCTGTCAAAACGCGTTTATTTCGGGCTGAAAAACACGTTTTGAAAAGTCTGCTGTACCTTCCCTATAAGTTGCATGGGGGTGACCAAAGTTGCTGAAACATGTTTATTTGTGCTGCAAAACACGTATTGACACTTTCTGCACACTGGGGTGAAGAGCTGAGTCAGTGAGCACTTCTGAGCCTGGCAGGTACATTGGGATTCAACAGTCTGTCAAAACGCGTTTATTTCGGGCTGAAAAACACGTTTTGAAAAGTCTGCTGTACCTTCCCTATAAGTTGCATGGGGGTGACCAAAGTTGCTGAAACATGTTTATTTGTGCTGCAAAACACGTTTTGACACTTTCTGCACACTGGGGTGAAGAGCTGAGTCAGTGAGCACTTCTGAGCCTGGCAGGTACATTGGGATTCAACAGTCTGTCAAAACGCGTTTATTTCGGGCTGAAAAACACGTTTTGAAAAGTCTGCTGTACCTTCCCTATAAGTTACATGGGGGTGACCAAAGTTGCTGAAACATGTTTATTTGTGCTGCAAAACACGTTTTGACACTTTCTGCACACTGGGGTGAAGAGCTGAGTCAGTGAGCACTTCTGAGCCTGGCAGGTACATTGGGATTCAACAGTCTGTCAAAACGCGTTTATTTCGGGCTGAAAAACACGTTTTGAAAAGTCTGCTGTACCTTCCCTATAAGTTGCATGGGGGTGACCAAAGTTGCTGAAACATGTTTATTTGTGCTGCAAAACACGTATTGACACTTTCTGCACACTGGGGTGAAGAGCTGAGTCAGTGAGCACTTCTGAGCCTGGCAGGTACATTGGGATTCAACAGTCTGTCAAAACGCGTTTATTTCGGGCTGAAAAACACGTTTTGAAAAGTCTGCTGTACCTTCCCTATAAGTTACATGGGGGTGACCAAAGTTGCTGAAACATGTTTATTTGTGCTGCAAAACACGTTTTGACACTTTCTGCACACTGGGGTGAAGAGCTGAGTCAGTGAGCACTTCTGAGCCTGGCAGGTACATTGGGATTCAACAGTCTGTCAAAACGCGTTTATTTCGGGCTGAAAAACACGTTTTGAAAAGTCTGCTGTACCTTCCCTATAAGTTGCATGGGGGTGACCAAAGTTGCTGAAACATGTTTATTTGTGCTGCAAAACACGTATTGACACTTTCTGCACACTGGGGTGAAGAGCTGAGTCAGTGAGCACTTCTGAGCCTGGCAGGTACATTGGGATTCAACAGTCTGTCAAAACGCGTTTATTTCGGGCTGAAAAACACGTTTTGAAAAGTCTGCTGTACCTTCCCTATAAGTTGCATGGGGGTGACCAAAGTTGCTGAAACATGTTTATTTGTGCTGCAAAACACGTATTGACACTTTCTGCACACTGGGGTGAAGAGCTGAGTCAGTGAGCACTTCTGAGCCTGGCAGGTACATTGGGATTCAGCAGTCTGTCAAAACGTGTTTATTTCGGGCTGAAAAACACGTTTTGAAAAGTCTGCTGTACCTTCCCTATAAGTTACATGGGGGTGACCAAAGTTGCTGAAACATGTTTATTTGTGCTGCAAAACACGTTTTGACACTTTCTGCACACTGGGGTGAAGAGCTGAGTCAGTGAGCACTTCTGAGCCTGGCAGGTACATTGGGATTCAACAGTCTGTCAAAACGCGTTTATTTCGGGCTGAAAAACACGTTTTGAAAAGTCTGCTGTACCTTCCCTATAAGTTGCATGGGGGTGACCAAAGTTGCTGAAACATGTTTATTTGTGCTGCAAAACACGTATTGACACTTTCTGCACACTGGGGTGAAGAGCTGAGTCAGTGAGCACTTCTGAGCCTGGCAGGTACATTGGGATTCAACAGTCTGTCAAAACGCGTTTATTTCGGGCTGAAAAACACGTTTTGAAAAGTCTGCTGTACCTTCCCTATAAGTTGCATGGGGGAGACCAAAGTTGCTGAAACATGTTTATTTGTGCTGCAAAACACGTATTGACACTTTCTGCACACTGGGGTGAAGAGCTGAGTCAGTGAGCACTTCTGAGCCTGGCAGGTACATTGGGATTCAACAGTCTGTCAAAACGTGTTTATTTCGGGCTGAAAAACACGTTTTGAAAAGTCTGCTGTACCTTCCCTATAAGTTACATGGGGGTGACCAAAGTTGCTGAAACATGTTTATTTGTGCTGCAAAACACGTTTTGACACTTTCTGCACACTGGGGTGAAGAGCTGAGTCAGTGAGCACTTCTGAGCCTGGCAGGTACATTGGGATTCAACAGTCTGTCAAAACGCGTTTATTTCGGGCTGAAAAACACGTTTTGAAAAGTCTGCTGTACCTTCCCTATAAGTTGCATGGGGGTGACCAAAGTTGCTGAAACATGTTTATTTGTGCTGCAAAACACGTATTGACACTTTCTGCACACTGGGGTGAAGAGCTGAGTCAGTGAGCACTTCTGAGCCTGGCAGGTACATTGGGATTCAACAGTCTGTCAAAACGCGTTTATTTCGGGCTGAAAAACACGTTTTGAAAAGTCTGCTGTACCTTCCCTATAAGTTGCATGGGGGTGACCAAAGTTGCTGAAACATGTTTATTTGTGCTGCAAAACACGTATTGACACTTTCTGCACACTGGGGTGAAGAGCTGAGTCAGTGAGCACTTCTGAGCCTGGCAGGTACATTGGGATTCAACAGTCTGTCAAAACGCGTTTATTTCGGGCTGAAAAACACGTTTTGAAAAGTCAGCTGTTCCTTCCCTATAAGTTACATGGGGGTGACCAAAGTTGCTGAAACATGTTTATTTGTGCTGCAAAACACGTTTTGACACTTTCTGCACACTGGGGTGAAGAGCTGAGTCAGTGAGCACTTCTGAGCCTGGCAGGTACATTGGGATTCAACAGTCTGTCAAAACGCGTTTATTTCGGGCTGAAAAACACGTTTTGAAAAGTCTGCTGTACCTTCCCTATAAGTTGCATGGGGGTGACCAAAGTTGCTGAAACATGTTTATTTGTGCTGCAAAACACGTTTTGACACTTTCTGCACACTGGGGTGAAGAGCTGAGTCAGTGAGCACTTCTGAGCCTGGCAGGTACATTGGGATTCAACAGTCTGTCAAAACGCGTTTATTTCGGGCTGAAAAACACGTTTTGAAAAGTCTGCTGTACCTTCCCTATAAGTTGCATGGGGGTGACCAAAGTTGCTGAAACATGTTTATTTGTGCTGCAAAACACGTATTGACACTTTCTGCACACTGGGGTGAAGAGCTGAGTCAGTGAGCACTTCTGAGCCTGGCAGGTACATTGGGATTCAACAGTCTGTCAAAACGCGTTTATTTCGGGCTGAAAAACACGTTTTGAAAAGTCTGCTGTACCTTCCCTATAAGTTGCATGGGGGTGACCAAAGTTGCTGAAACATGTTTATTTGTGCTGCAAAACACGTATTGACACTTTCTGCACACTGGGGTGAAGAGCTGAGTCAGTGAGCACTTCTGAGCCTGGCAGGTACATTGGGATTCAACAGTCTGTCAAAACGTGTTTATTTCGGGCTGAAAAACACGTTTTGAAAAGTCTGCTGTACCTTCCCTGTAAGTTACATGGGGGTGACCAAAGTTGCTGAAACATGTTTATTTGTGCTGCAAAACACGTTTTGACACTTTCTGCACACTGGGGTGAAGAGCTGAGTCAGTGAGCACTTCTGAGCCTGGCAGGTACATTGGGATTCAACGTCTGTCAAAACGCGTTTATTTCGGGCTGAAAAACACGTTTTGAAAAGTCTGCTGTACCTTCCCTATAAGTTGCATGGGGGTGACCAAAGTTGCTGAAACATGTTTATTTGTGCTGCAAAACACGTATTGACACTTTCTGCACACTGGGGTGAAGAGCTGAGTCAGTGAGCACTTCTGAGCCTGGCAGGTACATTGGGATTCAACAGTCTGTCAAAACGCGTTTATTTCGGGCTGAAAAACACGTTTTGAAAAGTCTGCTGTACCTTCCCTATAAGTTGCATTGGGGTGACCAAAGTTGCTGAAACATGTTTATTTGTGCTGCAAAACACGTTTTGACACTTTCTGCACACTGGGGTGAAGAGCTGAGTCAGTGAGCACTTCTGAGCCTGGCAGGTACATTGGGATTCAACAGTCTGTCAAAACGCGTTTATTTCGGCTGAAAAACACGTTTTGAAAAGTCTGCTGTACCTTCCCTATAAGTTACATGGGGGTGACCAAAGTTGCTGAAACATGTTTATTTGTGCTGCAAACACGTTTTGACACTTTCTGCACACTGGGGTGAAGAGCTGAGTCAGTGAGCACTTCTGAGCCTGGCAGGTACATTGGGATTCAACAGTCTGTCAAAACGCGTTTATTTCGGGCTGAAAAACACGTTTTGAAAAGTCTGCTGTACCTTCCCTTAAGTTACATGGGGGTGACCAAAGTTGCTGAAACATGTTTATTTGTGCTGCAAAACACGTTTTGACACTTTCTGCACACTGGGGTGAAGAGCTGAGTCAGTGAGCACTTCTGAGCCTGGCAGGTACATTGGGATTCAACAGTCTGTCAAAACGCGTTTATTTCGGGCTGAAAAACACGTTTTGAAAAGTCAGCTGTTCCTTCCCTATAAGTTACATGGGGGTGACCAAAGTTGCTGAAACATGTTTATTTGTGCTGCAAAACACGTTTTGACACTTTCTGCACACTGGGGTGAAGAGCTGAGTCAGTGAGCACTTCTGAGCCTGGCAGGTACATTGGGATTCAACAGTCTGTCAAAACGCGTTTATTTCGGGCTGAAAAACACGTTTTGAAAAGTCTGCTGTACCTTCCCTATAAGTTGCATGGGGGTGACCAAAGTTGCTGAAACATGTTTATTTGTGCTGCAAAACACGTATTGACACTTTCTGCACACTGGGGTGAAGAGCTGAGTCAGTGAGCACTTCTGAGCCTGGCAGGTACATTGGGATTCAACAGTCTGTCAAAACGCGTTTATTTCGGGCTGAAAAACACGTTTTGAAAAGTCTGCTGTACCTTCCCTATAAGTTGCATGGGGGTGACCAAGTTGCTGAAACATGTTTATTTGTGCTGCAAAACACGTTTTGACACTTTCTGCACACTGGGGTGAAGAGCTGAGTCAGTGAGCACTTCTGAGCCTGGCAGGTACATTGGGATTCAACAGTCTGTCAAAACGCGTTTATTTCGGGCTGAAAAACACGTTTTGAAAAGTCTGCTGTACCTTCCCTATAAGTTACATGGGGGTGACCAAAGTTGCTGAAACATGTTTATTTGTGCTGCAAAACACGTTTTGACACTTTCTGCACACTGGGGTGAAGAGCTGAGTCAGTGAGCACTTCTGAGCCTGGCAGGTACATTGGGATTCAACAGTCTGTCAAAACGCGTTTATTTCGGGCTGAAAAACACGTTTTGAAAAGTCTGCTGTACCTTCCCTATAAGTTGCATGGGGGTGACCAAAGTTGCTGAAACATGTTTATTTGTGCTGCAAAACACGTATTGACACTTTCTGCACACTGGGGTGAAGAGCTGAGTCAGTGAGCACTTCTGAGCCTGGCAGGTACATTGGGATTCAACAGTCTGTCAAAACGCGTTTATTCGGGCTGAAAAACACGTTTTGAAAAGTCTGCTGTACCTTCCCTATAAGTTGCATTGGGGTGACCAAAGTTGCTGAAACATGTTTATTTGTGCTGCAAAACACGTTTTGACACTTTCTGCACACTGGGGTGAAGAGCTGAGTCAGTGAGCACTTCTGAGCCTGGCAGGTACATTGGGATTCAACAGTCTGTCAAAACGCGTTTATTTCGGGCTGAAAAACACGTTTTGAAAAGTCTGCTGTACCTTCCCTATAAGTTGCATGGGGGTGACCAAAGTTGCTGAAACATGTTTATTTGTGCTGCAAAACACGTATTGACACTTTCTGCACACTGGGGTGAAGAGCTGAGTCAGTGAGCACTTCTGAGCCTGGCAGGTACTTTGGGATTCAACAGTCTGTCAAAACGCGTTTATTTCGGGCTGAAAAACACGTTTTGAAAAGTCAGCTGTACCTTCCCTATAAGTTACATGGGGGTGACCAAAGTTGCTGAAACATGTTTATTTGTGCTGCAAAACACGTTTTGACACTTTCTGCACACTGGGGTGAAGAGCTGAGTCAGTGAGCACTTCTGAGCCTGGCAGGTACATTGGGATTCAACAGTCTGTCAAAACGCGTTTATTTCGGGCTGAAAAACACGTTTTGAAAAGTCTGCTGTTCCTTCCCTATAAGTTACATGGGGGTGACCAAAGTTGCTGAAACATGTTTATTTGTGCTGCAAAACACGTTTTGACACTTTCTGCACACTGGGGTGAAGAGCTGAGTCAGTGAGCACTTCTGAGCCTGGCAGGTACATTGGGATTCAACAGTCTGTCAAAACGCGTTTATTTCGGGCTGAAAAACACGTTTTGAAAAGTCTGCTGTACCTTCCCTATAAGTTGCATGGGGGTGACCAAAGTTGCTGAAACATGTTTATTTGTGCTGCAAAACACGTTTTGACACTTTCTGCACACTGGGGTGAAGAGCTGAGTCAGTGAGCACTTCTGAGCCTGGCAGGTACATTGGGATTCAACAGTCTGTCAAAACGCGTTTATTTCGGGCTGAAAAACACGTTTTGAAAAGTCTGCTGTACCTTCCCTATAAGTTACATGGGGGTGACCAAAGTTGCTGAAACATGTTTATTTGTGCTGCAAAACACGTTTTGACACTTTCTGCACACTGGGGTGAAGAGCTGAGTCAGTGAGCACTTCTGAGCCTGGCAGGTACATTGGGATTCAACAGTCTGTCAAAACGCGTTTATTTCGGGCTGAAAAACACGTTTTGAAAAGTCTGCTGTACCTTCCCTATAAGTTGCATGGGGGTGACCAAAGTTGCTGAAACATGTTTATTTGTGCTGCAAAACACGTATTGACACTTTCTGCACACTGGGGTGAAGAGCTGAGTCAGTGAGCACTTCTGAGCCTGGCAGGTACATTGGGATTCAACAGTCTGTCAAAACGCGTTTATTTCGGGCTGAAAAACACGTTTTGAAAAGTCTGCTGTACCTTCCCCTATAAGTTGCATTGGGGTGACCAAAGTTGCTGAAACATGTTTATTTGTGCTGCAAAACACGTTTTTGACACTTTCTGCACACTGGGGTGAAGAGCTGAGTCAGTGAGCACTTCTGAGCCTGGCAGGTACATTGGGATTCAACAGTCTGTCAAAACGCGTTTATTTCGGGCTGAAAAACACGTTTTGAAAAGTCTGCTGTACCTTCCCTATAAGTTGCATGGGGGTGACCAAAGTTGCTGAAACATGTTTATTTGTGCTGCAAAACACGTATTGACACTTTCTGCACACTGGGGTGAAGAGCTGAGTCAGTGAGCACTTCTGAGCCTGGCAGGTACATTGGGATTCAACAGTCTGTCAAAACGCGTTTATTTCGGGCTGAAAAACACGTTTTGAAAAGTCTGCTGTACCTTCCCTATAAGTTGCATGGGGGTGACCAAAGTTGCTGAAACATGTTTATTTGTGCTGCAAAACACGTATTGACACTTTCTGCACACTGGGGTGAAGAGCTGAGTCAGTGAGCACTTCTGAGCCTGGCAGGTACATTGGGATTCAACAGTCTGTCAAAACGCGTTTATTTCGGGCTGAAAAACACGTTTTGAAAAGTCTGCTGTTCCTTCCCTATAAGTTACATGGGGGTGACCCAAAGTTGCTGAAACATGTTTATTTGTGCTGCAAAACACGTTTTGACACTTTCTGCACACTGGGGTGAAGAGCTGAGTCAGTGAGCACTTCTGAGCCTGGCAGGTACATTGGGATTCAACAGTCTGTCAAAACGCGTTTATTTCGGGCTGAAAAACACGTTTTGAAAAGTCTGCTGTACCTTCCCTATAAGTTGCATGGGGGTGACCAAAGTTGCTGAAACATGTTTATTTGTGCTGCAAAACACGTATTGACACTTTCTGCACACTGGGGTGAAGAGCTGAGTCAGTGAGCACTTCTGAGCCTGGCAGGTACATTGGGATTCAACAGTTTGTCAAAACGCGTTTATTTCGGGCTGAAAAACACGTTTTGAAAAGTCTGCTGTACCTTCCCTATAAGTTACATGGGGGTGACCAAAGTTGCTGAAACATGTTTATTTGTGCTGCAAAACACGTTTTGACACTTTCTGCACACTGGGGTGAAGAGCTGAGTCAGTGAGCACTTCTGAGCCTGGCAGGTACATTGGGATTCAACAGTCTGTCAAAACGCGTTTATTTCGGGCTGAAAAACACGTTTTGAAAAGTCTGCTGTACCTTCCCTATAAGTTGCATGGGGGTGACCAAAGTTGCTGAAACATGTTTATTTGTGCTGCAAAACACGTATTGACACTTTCTGCACACTGGGTGAAGAGCTGAGTCAGTGAGCACTTCTGAGCCTGGCAGGTACATTGGGATTCAACAGTCTGTCAAAACGCGTTTATTTCGGGCTGAAAAACACGTTTTGAAAAGTCTGCTGTACCTTCCCTATAAGTTGCATTGGGGTGACCAAAGTTGCTGAAACATGTTTATTTGTGCTGCAAAACACGTTTTGACACTTTCTGCACACTGGGGTGAAGAGCTGAGTCAGTGAGCACTTCTGAGCCTGGCAGGTACATTGGGATTCAACAGTCTGTCAAAACGCGTTTATTTCGGGCTGAAAAACACGTTTTGAAAAGTCTGCTGTACCTTCCCTATAAGTTGCATGGGGGTGACCAAAGTTGCTGAAACATGTTTATTTGTGCTGCAAAACACGTTTTGACACTTTCTGCACACTGGGGTGAAGAGCTGAGTCAGTGAGCACTTCTGAGCCTGGCAGGTACATTGGGATTCAACAGTCTGTCAAAAACGCGTTTATTTCGGGCTGAAAAACACGTTTTGAAAAGTCTGCTGTACCTTCCCTATAAGTTGCATGGGGGTGACCAAAGTTGCTGAAACATGTTTATTTGTGCTGCAAAACACGTATTGACACTTTCTGCACACTGGGGTGAAGAGCTGAGTCAGTGAGCACTTCTGAGCCTGGCAGGTACATTGGGATTCAACAGTCTGTCAAAACGCGTTTATTTCGGGCTGAAAAACACGTTTTGAAAAGTCTGCTGTACCTTCCCTATAAGTTACATGGGGGTGACCAAAGTTGCTGAAACATGTTTATTTGTGCTGCAAAACACGTTTTGACACTTTCTGCACACTGGGGTGAAGAGCTGAGTCAGTGAGCACTTCTGAGCCTGGCAGGTACATTGGGATTCAACAGTCTGTCAAAACGCGTTTATTTCGGGCTGAAAAACACGTTTTGAAAAGTCTGCTGTACCTTCCCTATAAGTTGCATGGGGGTGACCAAAGTTGCTGAAACATGTTTATTTGTGCTGCAAAACACGTATTGACACTTTCTGCACACTGGGGTGAAGAGCTGAGTCAGTGAGCACTTCTGAGCCTGGCAGGTACATTGGGATTCAACAGTCTGTCAAAACGCGTTTATTTCGGGCTGAAAAACACGTTTTGAAAAGTCTGCTGTACCTTCCCTATAAGTTGCATTGGGGTGACCAAAGTTGCTGAAACATGTTTATTTGTGCTGCAAAACACGTTTTGACACTTTCTGCACACTGGGGTGAAGAGCTGAGTCAGTGAGCACTTCTGAGCCTGGCAGGTACATTGGGATTCAACAGTCTGTCAAAACGCGTTTATTTCGGGCTGAAAAACACGTTTTGAAAAGTCTGCTGTACCTTCCCTATAAGTTGCATGGGGGTGACCAAAGTTGCTGAAACATGTTTATTTGTGCTGCAAAACACGTATTGACACTTTCTGCACACTGGGGTGAAGAGCTGAGTCAGTGAGCACTTCTGAGCCTGGCAGGTACATTGGGATTCAACAGTCTGTCAAAACGCGTTTATTTCGGGCTGAAAAACACGTTTTGAAAAGTCTGCTGTACCTTCCCTATAAGTTGCATGGGGGTGACCAAAGTTGCTGAAACATGTTTATTTGTGCTGCAAAACACGTATTGACACTTTCTGCACACTGGGGTGAAGAGCTGAGTCAGTGAGCACTTCTGAGCCTGGCAGGTACATTGGGATTCAACAGTCTGTCAAAACGTGTTTATTTCGGGCTGAAAAACACGTTTTGAAAAGTCTGCTGTACCTTCCCTATAAGTTACATGGGGTGACCAAAGTTGCTGAAACATGTTTATTTGTGCTGCAAAACACGTTTTGACACTTTCTGCACACTGGGGTGAAGAGCTGAGTCAGTGAGCACTTCTGAGCCTGGCAGGTACATTGGGATTCAACAGTCTGTCAAAACGCGTTTATTTCGGGCTGAAAAACACGTTTTGAAAAGTCTGCTGTACCTTCCCTATAAGTTGCATGGGGGTGACCAAAGTTGCTGAAACATGTTTATTTGTGCTGCAAAACACGTATTGACACTTTCTGCACACTGGGGTGAAGAGCTGAGTCAGTGAGCACTTCTGAGCCTGGCAGGTACATTGGGATTCAACAGTCTGTCAAAACGCGTTTATTTCGGGCTGAAAAACACGTTTTGAAAAGTCTGCTGTACCTTCCCTATAAGTTACATGGGGTGACCAAAGTTGCTGAAACATGTTTATTTGTGCTGCAAAACACGTTTTGACACTTTCTGCACACTGGGGTGAAGAGCTGAGTCAGTGAGCACTTCTGAGCCTGGCAGGTACATTGGGATTCAACAGTCTGTCAAAACGCGTTTATTTCGGGCTGAAAAACACGTTTTGAAAAGTCTGCTGTACCTTCCCTATAAGTTGCATGGGGGTGACCAAAGTTGCTGAAACATGTTTATTTGTGCTGCAAAACACGTATTGACACTTTCTGCACACTGGGGTGAAGAGCTGAGTCAGTGAGCACTTCTGAGCCTGGCAGGTACATTGGGATTCAACAGTCTGTCAAAACGCGTTTATTTCGGGCTGAAAAACACGTTTTGAAAAGTCTGCTGTACCTTCCCTATAAGTTGCATGGGGTGACCAAAGTTGCTGAAACATGTTTATTTGTGCTGCAAAACACGTTTTGACACTTTCTGCACACTGGGGTGAAGAGCTGAGTCAGTGAGCACTTCTGAGCCTGGCAGGTACATTGGGATTCAACAGTCTGTCAAAACGCGTTTATTTCGGGCTGAAAAACACGTTTTGAAAAGTCTGCTGTACCTTCCCTATAAGTTACATGGGGGTGACCAAAGTTGCTGAAACATGTTTATTTGTGCTGCAAAACACGTTTTGACACTTTCTGCACACTGGGGTGAAGAGCTGAGTCAGTGAGCACTTCTGAGCCTGGCAGGTACATTGGGATTCAACAGTCTGTCAAAACGCGTTTATTTCGGGCTGAAAAACACGTTTTGAAAAGTCTGCTGTACCTTCCCTTAAGTTACATGGGGGTGACCAAAGTTGCTGAAACATGTTTATTTGTGCTGCAAAACACGTTTTGACACTTTCTGCACACTGGGGTGAAGAGCTGAGTCAGTGAGCACTTCTGAGCCTGGCAGGTACATTGGGATTCAACAGTCTGTCAAAACGCGTTTATTTCGGGCTGAAAAACACGTTTTGAAAAGTCAGCTGTTCCTTCCCTATAAGTTACATGGGGGTGACCAAAGTTGCTGAAACATGTTTATTTGTGCTGCAAAACACGTTTTGACACTTTCTGCACACTGGGGTGAAGAGCTGAGTCAGTGAGCACTTCTGAGCCTGGCAGGTACATTGGGATTCAACAGTCTGTCAAAACGCGTTTATTTCGGGCTGAAAAACACGTTTTGAAAAGTCTGCTGTACCTTCCCTATAAGTTGCATGGGGGTGACCAAAGTTGCTGAAACATGTTTATTTGTGCTGCAAAACACGTATTGACACTTTCTGCACACTGGGGTGAAGAGCTGAGTCAGTGAGCACTTCTGAGCCTGGCAGGTACATTGGGATTCAACAGTCTGTCAAAACGCGTTTATTTCGGGCTGAAAAACACGTTTTGAAAAGTCTGCTGTACCTTCCCTATAAGTTGCATTGGGGTGACCAAAGTTGCTGAAACATGTTTATTTGTGCTGCAAAACACGTTTTGACACTTTCTGCACACTGGGGTGAAGAGCTGAGTCAGTGAGCACTTCTGAGCCTGGCAGGTACATTGGGATTCAACAGTCTGTCAAAACGCGTTTATTTCGGGCTGAAAAACACGTTTTGAAAAGTCAGCTGTTCCTTCCCTATAAGTTACATGGGGGTGACCAAAGTTGCTGAAACATGTTTATTTGTGCTGCAAAACACGTTTTGACACTTTCTGCACACTGGGGTGAAGAGCTGAGTCAGTGAGCACTTCTGAGCCTGGCAGGTACATTGGGATTCAACAGTCTGTCAAAACGCGTTTATTTCGGGCTGAAAAACACGTTTTGAAAAGTCTGCTGTACCTTCCCTATAAGTTACATGGGGTGACCAAAGTTGCTGAAACATGTTTATTTGTGCTGCAAAACACGTTTTGACACTTTCTGCACACTGGGGTGAAGAGCTGAGTCAGTGAGCACTTCTGAGCCTGGCAGGTACATTGGGATTCAACAGTCTGTCAAAACGCGTTTATTTCGGGCTGAAAAACACGTTTTGAAAAGT
>NW_028296802.1:0-37593 GCF_055471065.1 Atractosteus spatula | reverse complement strand
TCTTGGCCAAAACAAGACAATCAAACGTTGGCTGAATTCTGAACAGGAGCCTCTGCTTCGTCGTTTATTGAGCTTTTGATCAATGTCTGAATGAAACAGATTCGCTTTTTTAACTCTTTGATTAAAGTACACAAAAAGCACCTTCCTTCGCACCAGAATCGAACCAGCGACCTAAGGGTTCCCACTGATTCTACTACACTCCTCCGCTATACCAACTGAGCTATCGAAGGAATGTCAGACATTGCTCTCTGGCACATGCTGCCCAATGTAGTGAAATGTTCCGGGTGATTTAAATCCCACTCCGACATCAAGTTTCCAACTCGTTTCCTTAGTCTTGTTTACCTTGAATTTAAGCCACGAACCAGGATTCTACTGTATAAACTTCCAGGGATATTACAAAATGTTTGATGGGGCATCAATCATTCCAGGTGGAAATTGACTCCTTTTTTTTTCTCGAGGGATCATATTAAACATTTCATTAGTATCGAGAGAAGGATCATCATGAGACACAAAACAAACAGTTTCTTTCTGTCTTTATTAGAAAGTAGCGTTTGTGCTACATTAATAATATTTTCGTGGAACGAAAGAAGTTGTACATTTTAAAATTTATATTTGAATCGATATGTGGTTTTGAGTTAAATACAGTATTAGCGTGTTCATGTAATTAGTTTGTGTTTGTCATTACTATATACTGTATATATTGCCATGTTACTAGAATTTGTAACTGAAGTTTACTAGTTGTGTTTTTTATGATGATTAGACATTTGTTGATTACAGTATTGTATATAATGTATAATTTGAACTACATATTTTTCAGGTGTGAATAATTGCATATTTTAAGAATAAATTTCTAAAACAAATCATTGGCTTTATTTACTAGTTTCTACACCTATAAAAATCCTTCTTTGATGTATAATAGACCTTTTAACTATATATGTATAATAGTCCTCTAAATTTATCCGTATAATAGAACTCCAACCATTTATGTATAATAAACATATAATCATAGATGTCTTATTGACGTATAACGATATACGTATATTAGAATTTCATTCTAGACCAGTTACGGAGCACATTTACATGTCTAAGGTATGCGTTTAATAGTCGTATATTCTACATCTTTTGCCCACTGGGATGTGCCGATTTTAACTTAGCAAACCAAGATACACATTTTCTAATGCAGCCTTAATTACAAGACAGTTTGTTTCTCGAAAGCGTGTTATGTAAAAAAAGAGAAAAACGAAAATATATGGATGACAATCTTTCAAAGCTGAAGATTTTACTATTGAAAAATTGACATTTTATGTATGCAGATGCATTCGCTGGTTTTAGAACTTTGCTGTGCTTCCTGAATCATTTTCAGTGTTATAAACTGGGTGTGGAGGTAGCGATCACTTTGTAAAGCAGTTGATAGGTTGGAGCTGTTCAGACTAGTCTTCTTATTTCTCAAATGCTTCCATCACTTTTCTTTCACGCTACGACGCGAGTGTGTACATGTGTTTGGTTTTCGTTTCATTGATTCTCATTGAAGATTTGGGAATTAACGACGAAAGAATCAGTTGCCTCGGAAAGCAGAAGGTTTGGTTCTCAACGATATTGAAGACACTCCAATGTAAAGCAGCGTGTGATGATTTGTACTATAAAAGACCAAGTGCTCAAAGTGACGTCTGCGATTACCGTTTAGACTTTTCATCTCGGGCGCACTTTTAGAAAGCAAAGATAGAGCAATTTTGTTGAATCAGTCTGCCAGTGGCGCAGTGGAAGCGTGCTGGGCTCATAACCCAGAGATCGATGGATTGAAACGGTCCTCTGCTATGTACATTTTATGCACGATTGATAAGCACACCATCAGTTTAATGAAGTGCATTAAAACTGATTTTTTCTCTCGTGTGTATGCAAGCTTCACACTTACGGTACTCTTTCATCTTTACCAATAGCAGATGCCTAAATGTATCTTTGGTTGTTCTGGGATCCTTGATAGTTTCATCAAATCCTTCAAATGAACATCCATATCAAAGCAATTATGTATATATATATATTACAATTAAGGTACATATTAAAAATATCAACGCACATTTGTATAATGCTCATTTAATAATGATTGTCAAGGATTGTCAAGTTCTCCAACAAATCTGTGTTCTAATTTTAAAATATTTTTGCTAAGGATACAACGGGTGTATAAATGAATTCTCCCAACAGCCAGTTAAAGAAAAATTCCACACGTGAAAATAGTTTTCTTGGACATTGACTTAGGTACTTAGGTAATTGTTTACTTGTTGTAGTTCCACACGAGTAAAACACGAAGATTTCCTGCAACATTCAAGAGGGTTTGCGAAGAAATTTTTAGCGGAGATTATGTTTACATCATCACAATCTGAAGCGCGTCCCTGAGTGCGTTTGACCCACCAGCCCTTTGTATAACAGCTGCACAGGGACACATTCCCGTTGCTTTTCACAACTCACATGTTTGTAGTTAAAGAAAATAAAATACTGTAATTTTCCTGCCAGCTGGCAGTATTTCTTCTGCACTGACCAAGAGTAACCAAGAACTTCGTTTAATCTTTCGCAGGCTGTAATCCACAGAAAAGGGAGTGAATACATGTATTAAGCTAAATCAAGCCGACGGAGATGCACTGCTGTTGTTTTTCTCCACTTTTCGTTAAAAGGAGAAAAAATCACTGGCATTTTCTTGCAGCATTTCTTTTGTCCTGATAAGCAAGATTTGTATTTTATCTGTTAGAATTTGTATGAATTTCTTGAAGTTCAGAAACAACTTGTTCCAGAAAAGAAATGAACACTTGCTTCAAAGTAAATCAAGACGTATGTCTCTCTCGCTGTGTGTGCTCTTATCTGTCCATCTCTCTCTCCTCTTCTCTCACTCTGGCAGTCTGTGCAGAGTATCTGAAGGGGATGTAACACCACTTGGCAAAGAAGAAAAATTCTCAGAGGCAGAATAAAAATTCATTATTCTCTTCTCAGTCAGATTCACAGCTCAGACTCACACTCAGACAGAAGCTCAACGCCGTACTGCTCTCTATCCTCACAATCCAGAGCCAGAAGATATTCAGACAATCAGTGCTGCTACATGAACAATATCAGACAGAACAGCCTGGACTCAAGTCACATTTCCCCCTTTTATCCTTTCTCCCAGCCCTCTTAGAGACATAAAAGAGCTCTTGGTTCTCCTCTCTGTGAACTGGGCTCAGGGGTCACTGATCTGGCAGTTGTGGGCTCTGTTCCAGGTCGAAAGCAAGAAGCTTCTATTAATGCTTTCCAGGACTTCCAGCCCTTCAGTATTACTTTCTTTACTGTATATCAGGCTCCAAACATGTTTTGTAAGTGTTTTATAACAAAAGTGAGTGTGGAATTATCTTTGTATTTATGTAATAAACACCAGTATTGACACTCTGATCAGTATATTGATTATTAGTAGCCAAAGGCCGATTGTCGTGACTACAATAGTGACCAGTTGACCAGTCTGTAGCTCTGAGCAGTGGGACTCAGATCACACAGAAGAAGACCTGTCTGTGTGTGATTCTACACCATCCCTGGGATTCAGCTGCTCTCACAAGTGTCTCCCAGACAGTCTTATAAATGTACAATTAGATGAAGTCTTGTAACAGTTATACAGTTAATTTAAATCATCAGACTACCTAAAGAGTTGAGAGCTGGGTGGAAATAAAACCAGGATACACGTTTTAACCTCCAGGAACATGAGTCTGATCCTCCTGGCTTCTATACTCTGATGATTCGTGTAAAACCATTAAAAGCGCTTATTTCAGGGACTCGTGCTCGTTCTCTACTGCTCCACACGGGTACACTTTGTAACACATTAATCTGTGAAGTAAACGCTTTTCTTTTTGCAACATTTCGAGTACCTCTGGCATTCATGAAAAAGACACTCAAAAGCAGCAGAGACGCGCTCTGCTCTGTCAGAATAAGCGCGGTGACGTCACAGACACCAGCCAGAGCGCCGGGATCAGAGAGAGAGAGACCGCGGGAGGCGCACGGAGCGCACGGAGAAGAGTTATTGATCACTTATCTATCGACAACCAATTATTTCAACTGAAGAACCGTAGAAAAATCGATTAACTTCACCGATTGGTGAGTACTGATTCATTTCTTGACCCTGTTTAAGTATCTAGAAAACAGTTAATAAAGACTGTATCGACCAATTACCATAGTGCGTTTAGGGTTAATAATGTTCAATCCGAAATTAAACAATGATTATTCATATTATTATTTAGGTAACTGTATCCTAGAGCTAGAAAATGATATTTCAAGTTCATAAATGTATGTAAGTAACAGTTTAAATGCATTTTTCCAGTGTTTATAAATCATAAGAATGATAATCACGGCAACAGGCGCCCCGTCACTCCTCGCGTATAAGTGTCTCGCATTTGTCACAGAGAGCGGTGTGACGTCACGGGTAGCAACTAATACTAATATCAATGTCTTCATGTTAATATTAATGAGATTACAACTGGTAGTTTTAATGCTAGTGTTCATGTGAGTATTAATGACAGTGGCACTACTGATTGTTTTAGTTTTAATGTTCATATTCATGTTAATATTAATTATAATTATAGTGTTACTGTTGAAGTATAAGTAGTATTTATATTTGTGTTAGTTATCGTGTATCTGTAGATAAGTGTGTTTGTGGTATCTGTGCGTGTGTGGGTGCGTGTCTGGAAGTGTGTGGTGTCTGTGTGTGTGTGGGCTGTGTGTCTGTGAGTGTGTGGGTATGTGTCTGTGAGCTTGTTGTGTCTGTTAGTGTGTGAGTGTGTGGGGTCTCTGAGTGTTTGGTGTCTATGAGTGTGTGTCTATGAGTATGCGTAGTGTCTATTTGTTTCTGTGAATGCATGCCTGAGAATGTGTGTGTATGGTTTGTGTCCGTGAGTGTGTGGTGTCTGTCAGTGTGTAGTTTTATATTTGTAAGTGTATGTGTGGGCATGTCTGTCAGTGTGTAGTGGCTATGTGAGTATTAATGATGATAGCATTACTGATAGTTTTAGTTTTAATGCTAGTATTTATGTAATATTAGTGATACTTATAGTGTTAGTGTCAGAGTATTAACACTCATCATCATCATGTTAATTTTCATGAGAGTATAACTGTTATTATAAGTATTATTAGTCTAGTAGTAGTTTTTGTCAGTGTTAGTAACAATGATAGTGTAAGTTTTGGTGATAGTGTTACTGTTGTAATATTAGCAGTATCTGCATTAGTGTTAGTTATAGTGTATCTGTACCTAAGAGTGTATGCGGTGTCTATGTGCGTATATAGTGTCTATTTGTGTATCTGTGAGTCTGTGAGTGTATATATGTGAGTGTGTGAGTGTCTTATTGTGTGTATAAAGATGTGATGTGTCTGTGAGTGTAAATGTGTGTGAGAGTGTAGGTGTACAGTATATCTATTAGTGTGTGTGAATGTGTGTGTAGGTGGGCTTGGGTTCCACTGATGTGTCTGACAGAAGTGACCCATCAACAGGTGTTGAGTTCCAGAGCCACTTGCAAATAAAAAGACTTTCTAGAGTCCAGGCCAACGTCCAGAGAGCTGTGAGTTCTCTGTTTTTATCAGTATTAGTAATAATGACAGAAGTAATTCCCACGCAATGTATAGAATTAGGTGACAATTTCAGAATTCATTCAAATGCACAAAATTAATTTTCAGCAGCAAAAAATGTCGAAAATATTTTACAAGAAAGAAACCTTACATTCACCTAAATCAACATTCACCCTTTACATTAGCAGAGAACAGTAGGACAGTTAGTGTCACTGGACACTGCGTCACAGAGGCTGATCTCTTCGGACTTCAATGAGTCTTCCGACTTGTCGTAGCTGTTGAAGAAGCACCTGTTGAATCTCAACCGATATTTCCTGAGAGATCGTTCAGCGAGCGAGTCCTCCCTCTGGACTCTGCACTGAGCTGAAAGCTGCACGAATTCCTCACTGTATGTCCTGTACTGTTACATCCGTTCTTGTGTACGTGTTATCTTGTGTTATCTACGTGTAGAAATGTGACAAGAACACATCGAACTTTTTCCATATGTGAAGGAAAATGCTAAAGAGCCTGAAAACTTTGAACATTTAAGTTCGCATGCTTTATATACTGTATATTCTTTACTTTACTTTATATACTTGGGGTTTAGCAGTGGCTCTGTGGCTAAGGATCTGCGCTTGTGGCTAGAAGGTTGCTTGCTCAAGTCACTTTGCCGGCAAAGGAATCCTACTCCGTTGAGCCCCTGAGCAAGGCCCTTCACCCCAACTGCTCCAGGGCACCATACAATGGCAGACCCTGTGCTCTGACCCCAGGCTCTCTCCTTATCTGTGTGTCTCATGGAGAGCAAGCTGGGGTATGCGAAAAGATAATTCCTAATGCAATAAATTGTAAAGGGTTAATAAAGTGATGTTATTATTATTCCTTACAGCAGAGCAAGCAAACTGTTACAAAAAACACCAGCTAATGTCCACCAGCGGAATTAACATTAATATACTGTAAGGTGCTGTTACTTGGGAGTGTTAATCTACAGATAAATTAAACAAATGGTATTTATAGCTCTAAAGAGGTTAACATAGACGTCTTTAACAGATCTTTTCAGTTCACTGCTGTTCCTCTGACTTGGTGAGCCTTTGGAATTTTAACAGCGTTTTGCTTGCCTCTCATGTGGTCTGTGTACCAGTCCATTAAGAGCCGCACTATCACTGTGTCATGTGTGGTCCTACACAACTACACAGCTATCTACTGGAGTCGTCTTCTGTCCGTTGGTAGTTGAGAACAGATTTAATACGGAGCTGTGCAGAAATTTCTGTGGCAAAGATCGCTGCAGAACTAGCCCGTGCACAACAACGAAGAGAAAAAGAAAATCCACAGGGTTGCCCATAAGAGGGAAAAATAGAAATCAATTGTTCAAACAATTACAACACTCTTCCTCTTACAGTGGTCTCATGTTATTTTTCTTGCCATAAGAACAGTGGGATTGTTCAATTGTATTGTTCCCCAAATGGTTGAATAATGATAATAATGATAATAATAGTGGTGGTAGCTGATCGTTCTTGTCCGTGGCAGAGTGACCTGTGCGAATAAAGTATGTTGATTTATTCTCCACAAGGCATCGCTTTATCGTGGGTTTTAACCCATTCAGTGTTTATTTCAACTAACGCCACGTTCCTTTTTCTAGGTCTTCAAATAGTTTACAATGTAGAGGTATCTTTAGTAATAAGAAAAAAGCTGCACCTCGGAGATCCATCTCACAAAAGCAAAGACTTCTTAAAGTGCACTTATGAGCTGTAGAATCTGAAGGAGTTCTCTCTCCTAGATATTAAACGTGCAGATAATGAAATCAGTGATTTATGATTTCCGCAACCTTCCAATAAATACATCTAAGACATGTAACAAACCCATTGTGCAGCTGCAGTGGTGTGTTTGGTCAGTGTGCAGTACATAGTGGAGATATGCTGAGGTTGTGAGTTCAAGCCTCACTTGTGGCAGTTTTGCCTGTGATTTCAGCTGCAGAAACTTGCTGTTGGATTTAGGTTGGTTCTTCTGTTACTTTTTCCGCTCGATGGAGCTTTATTAATGCAGGCACACCTGCTTCCTCGGCATTTTATTTTATCGCTGCTCACAAACCAACATACTGCAGACACCTCTGATACTGTTAATGCTTGTGGGCCACGTGTTCCTGCTGTCAGCCTACTATACCACGCTCATGCGCGTCTAGAAACATTACTGCTCTAGTACAGGAGCGAAAGACTAAACGAAATCACACCCACTTTGAAAAAATCACGTTTGACAAACCATAGGATGACGAGAATGGGATTCTTTGTTGTTTGAGTACATAAATCAAAGACACTGCGTTCAGCATATTCACATCAGGCACTCGGACAGACATAAATCCAGAGAAAATCTTCTCACATTTTAATCTGTAACTGCAGGATTCAACAAATTGTTAATTATCTCAACTTCACTTACAATTTTTAAACAATTTACAAAGCCCACAGTGGACGACATTTGGCTCCGGCACACATCAGTGGCTTGGAATATCATTGTAATATTTAATTTGCTTTCCCGTCACACCACTTTTATTAATAATGAAGTTTATCAATACACGTTTATTTAAAACATGTCATTTATTATTGATACAGTTTCCTTCTGTCTTTATTAGGAGCTGTATCACAGCTAATGCATGTAAAGCCTTCAGGATGCGATGGTGAGAGTTCAGTTATCCCAGGGAGTGAAGAGAACTGAAATTTAGTAAATCCATATTTTAATAGAGTGTAAATCTTCAAAGTGTTCTGTCACTTCAAAAGCAAATAAAAAGTCACAGGAGCAGGGATTGAACCCACATAGACATTTGCCTATAGGGCTTTAAGTCCAACACCTTAACCACTCAGCCATCCTGGGAAACAGTTACAGCTGCTCAATTGCTCAGCCATCCTGGTTTCACCTTTCCAGCTCTGTGTTACACAGTTTATTGAATATATTTGTTCATTGAATATATTAATTGAATATATTTGTTATATTTTTGAATGGAATGGGACTGCACACTGGTGGTTCCCAGGGGAAAACAGGGTTATTGAGCCATTGGGTATTCTGAGAATAAATTGGGTGGGTGAATGTAACCGTGTGGTAAAGTAAAACAGTCCTCTTAGATGAAGCGCTACAGATGCAGCCCCTGAAAGTGTATAAGACTTACATTTATAGTACTGCTGACACAAATGGAGCCTCTACATCAGACCGAAATAGCTATGTGTTCGCTTAATTGTGCTTAGGATCTCCTCATGAATCTGTCTCATTCATCAGTGGAAATAGAAGCCATTACAATACATGTTCACCTTCAACCCCGCAGCTGCCTGACGTGCTTGTTTCTGGAATATTTGCAATGAGTACCGAATTAAGAGTTAGGTGTCCTTACTGGTATCTTTTAAACTGTGAGGGACATTCGGTTATATACAAACGGGACAGAGACACAGTAATAATCCTATATTAACGTGTCCTGCATTTTAATCTACTGATCAGATAAATTGAAATGTTCTGATTCAGAGCCCCGTGCTAATTATAACCACAACAATACCCCTGAGTCCTGAGCACCACACTGAGCACACGTTAAGCTGGGCTCTGACTTTGTTCAGCACGACTGCTTGTTGCAGTTGAGCTCAGAGCTGGAGATGATCTCCATATTCTACCGCACTAACTAGTCTGAAACCTAGTACACAGTACACACTTTCTAAATTAATTCAGGTTGTTAAAAAATTAAACCAGTGCCCTGTCACAGAAACGTACCCTGGTCTCTCACGCAACAAGCGAGGTTACTCAGCACTGTACTAACAAGGAGCGCTAGTCCGCAGCTGAGCGTGAGCTCTGTTTACTGTCAGCAGACATTTCCTCTTTTCCAAAGACGTTTTCGACTTCTCTCAGCTTTTCAAAGACGGTCATAAACACTCATGAAGTAATTCATGTCAGTCTGAAGTCTGTCTCTGTTGCCTCGGCTTTTGATGAAGAAAAGCCGTACGTGGGAGACTCCCTCTCTGAAGAAGTTTGCCGTCACCCTGCAAGAGAGAAGAGCCATCAATCACCAAGGCAACACTGAGACAATTAACATTAAACACGTGAAATGTGAGATGTTTTCTACTTAGGGGTTCTAGCACTTTTACTCTATGCTCTTTGTCAGAAGTGGGATTTAAACAAACATCTCCAGGGGAAACCGCGACCTAAACGCAAGGCCTTAGACCTCCAGCCATCCTGCCTATAGCTCTTATATGGAATTATGTTTTATTTCTTTCTACTTGTTGATAAGAAAAACAGTGAAATGTAATTAGGGAAATATCTTTTTTCATGGGGAAAACTAGCCCGAGCAAATGTAAAGTTTAGAGCAGTGCTCAATAAAAACGATCAGAAACCGAAAACGCTTCTTATGTGGAGCAATATATTTCGATACCGGTGGTTCTGCAGAAGAAATAAGAATAGCTGAACTCCAAACACTGTGTTGCCATTGCGGCTAGTCTGGCAGCAGCTGCTTTAACATCTACTCAGCGGGCACAGAAAGTTGTAGGAGGTCAGACTGGTTTGCGCTGTCTAAATAACAGTGTGCGAATTTAAGCTTATTCAAATAAGAGTATTAACAATACAATACATGCTCCAAAAGCGTTAATCCTGCACTGGTGGCTAATTGAAATGCCTTCATAAATGACGCGTTATAGAGATTAATGGAGGTGGCCTTTAAGCTTCACAATACATTAAAATCAGGAAAACAAACCAATTAGAAATGTGCAATACAACGTCTGTTCCCAAAAATAAAAGCTGTTTTACACTGACGTCGCTCCTTTTGAGATAATCCAGATTGTGAAGACAACTGCACCCTAGCACATCAAAATATTACACAAAGGCCGTAAAGCGCACTCTGAATCGATCCAAATATTTGATTTCCGCGATCCGATTAGGCTACAACAGTCAACTTGGTGCTTCTCCAGCAAAGCATTTCTCAGTTTGGTGAACTGCTGGTGCTTTTAACACACCAACTTGTGTAATTCATCAGGATGGCCGAGTGGTCTAAGGCGCCAGACTCAAGGACTCATGTCTCTTCATTACGTGGGTATTCAGGTCTCTGAATAGAGGCATGGGTTCAAATCCCACTCCTGACAGCTGTTCTGTTTTCCCTGTCTTGTTGTGCTCGCTGACAATGACAGGAAGAGGAAAACGGAGAAACCGCTTTGCGGGCACATGATGGGCAGGGAAATGCTTCGTGAACATTTACACGTGATGAACAGAAAGTCAAATAGGCTTCGATTTCTGCCTTAAGAACTGTTTGGACTGCCTGTAATCGAGGAAATATTTATGCAAGGTATGCATTCAAATGTGAAAGAGCGAAATATAAAAACAAGAGGAAGATTTATTAAAACATATTGTGTTCCTTGCGGTTTCTCCTGTATTTCATTTAACGTGGCATTGTGAAATAAACTTGTAACCGTACGGAATGCAGTCACTCTCCCAGTGACAGCGGCAGGAGCAGAGAGGATTATATCAGAGCTCAAACAGAGAGTTTGAAAATATATGCAAGTTGATTTATAGAACATTTTTAACAAACTTTCCTATCTGCTCAGCCTTACTGAAGTATTTTAGCTGCATTTAAGCTTCTATTTCTATACTTTACAGTAGTGTTTAGCCAGAGAAGAGAGATACAAGTGCTATACCACCACAGTAACTGCCGATTCCAATAACCTTAACTAAAGCAGGAAGATGAGTTTCTACTCGAGACAGCCGTTTTCTGAACTGTAAATCTCCAACACTGGCTGGAGAGTCTGTGTGTCCGGGCTCAGCGGTTATATAAGAAAAGACTCAGAGAGCTGCAGGCGCGGCTCATTGCTCTGCGCTCCCCGTGCAGAATGCACGTGTCCTCCCTCCTTTATTACCTTCATACACTCCTCTCAAACCACAGCAAACTCGGTGAACAGTTACTGGGTCTTTCTTTCCGAGATCACGGGCAGAAACAATAAATTCACCAATTTCCCTATGGGATTAATAAAGTATTATCTATCTAAACACGCTGAAAACAGGAAGGTATTCCTGATCGTAGGGGGAAATGCGCAAAAACAAATTTCCTAAAATCCAATAAAATCTAGTCACGTTCTGATGCTATTCTGATGTATCTGAATAGTTTTGGCACAGTTGTTACAGCAAAGAGACAAATAAACTTTTTTTATTTCATTCGAGCTGTAGTTTCGAAAATGTTTTTTTTTCAATTCTCTAAATGTTTTGAGTGTCACCATGATCCTCTTCTCAATCTAAAAGAAAGGTTTTGTATGATCCTGATCCCACTAGAAAAAGAGTCAATTTCCGCCTGCACTGATGTCCCTTCAAACGTTTTATAAGAACTCTGGACGTTTATAGAGTAGAGGTCTGGTCCATTTCTTCGACTAAACGAGACTATAGGAGTGAGTATTTTGATGTCGAACTGGGATTTAAATAAAGAGGAACACTACACTACATTGGGCTAAGCGTGTGACAAAACGTTTACTTTCCAACCTCTCGATAGCTCAGTTGCTAGCTATTAAGACTGTAGAAAAAGCAGCGGGCATTTCTTATGTCCCTGGATTGAATCCAGCTGAAAGGATGGTGTTTTCTTGTTCCTTAATCAAAAAGTGAAAATTGCGAATTTGTCTTTCACTTTGATGTTCACCGAAAGCTCAGTAAACAGAGAAGCAGAGGCTCCTGTTCTGAATTATCCTCATGTCTGATTGTCTTGCTTCGACCTTTAAAATGTAGACTGTTTGACTGCTCACTCTTCCTAACACAATTAAAGAGCCTCGGACAAGATTAGCTATCGGGAGTTTACTTCAGTGGTAGCTGTCGTGTAATCTTTATCAATGTAGCCCGGGAAAGAACACACCGTACTACAATAAACTTAAATGGGGATTCATTTTATTCTGGATCTGCATGAAATCATAAAAATGAGTGGTTGTATTATTTTCTGTTACAGAACTTAGATTGGATGCAGTATAACCTTTAACCCGAAAGATTCACATAAATATACATGGAGATATACACACACCAGGATGCACAAAGTGCTACTAAAATAAAAAAGACAAAGAAAAAAATACGGTAGTGGCAATTTCCCTAAGGAAAGAAATACTCCACATTAGTCTGAATGCCACATTCTTCATTGGTCCCATTACATCACAGAAATATAAAAACAAAACTACTCACTTTACTCTCGTCTAATCCAAGACGCACCGAATATCACAGTCTTCTTTTAATACACTCTGAACAAGTTATAGAATAAGGTCATTCTCAAAGAACAAAACAAATAATTTCCTCCACAAACAATGGTTAAAGAAATCCAAACTAACAAAAATGTATGACCATCTACCGTTACGGACATTATTCCCGCGAACCCACTCACACAGCACTGGAACCTCATGGGAGTCGGGATCACTTCATCCATAAACATCAATCAATTTTGTCTAACTAATATGTCACCTTCCCCTCATATATCAACAATATACATCTCTTTCAAGGATTTCCAAACTTCATTTTTGATAGCTACACCATCAACTAAATTCTGAACATTTACCGCTGCATTCACATCACACAGAGCCACACACCAACCTCAACTTTCCGATGTCCACTTCCACAATTACTGGCGAACTGATGTCACTCATACGTGCGTGTCTTAAAGCGACAGCTACCAATTTCAGTGTCAGATTTCAAATATCCACTCCGTAACCACCCGGTTACACAAGCAAACTACATAAATATGAGAAAACACGCAAGAGGGTTGTCACTCAGAGTGTCGAAGGGTCGATGTATACTGGGGCTCAGTTGAAATGCAACGTCAGGACTTTTCCGAATTAGGTCACACGAAGAGAGCACAGCCTTTTCCGCCCTGCCATGTGTGTATCGGTAACTCGCCGTGATCGTATAGTGGTCAGTACTTTGCGTTGTAGCCGCTACAACCCCGGTTCGAATCCGGGTCACGGCAGAATAGGGACATCTGGTTTTACTACTTGCATGAATGAAGGCAAAAAAAAGCCAATCGATGTGAACGAACGGCGCTTTACAGAGGAGTACTGCCTGACTGGATCGTTGATGAACGACAGAGGCCACTCCGACCTCTTCTCGGTTTTCTTCAATGACTTACTAAGGATCTTCTTCACATTCGCCCATGCAGGGGAAGCCAGTTACACCAAAGCAAACGCAGGAAAGTGCATTTCAAGCAGAGACCAGGAGGGACTTGTTTACACCGAGAGTGGTCGGAGAATGGAACAATGCGCCCAGCCCTGTTGCTGGAGCCGATTCTTGATGAGATCTTGGGCTCACTAAGAGGCTCCCGCTGGATGCTAATCTTTCTGTTGTTCTTGCAGGTCCTGCGCTGCTTTTGAGCCGACAGAGCTCGTCCTGGTCTGTCGGCACAGCCCAATTGCAAATGATCGGCTCCGCGTACAGAAGGAACGTGCGTTTGGTACAAGAGTGCATGAAGGCACCGGAAATACCTTGGGTACAAATGACCGGTCGCTCAAGACCTCTGTGAAGTACAGGAGCGTGCACAAAGAGGCTGTTTCCGTCCGGTCTCGAACCGGGGACCTCTCGCGTGTTAGGCGAACATGATAACCACTACACTATGGAAACCTGCAGGGGCTGTTGCTGGTGTCTCGCTTGCGTTTCGGGCTGAGAAAGGGACGCGTCACTTTAGGCAGGGGGCGCTGGAGAGAGGAACAAAGGGCGCGATGAAACAAAATGCCGAAACCTGGGATCAAACCAGGGACCTTTAGATCTTCAGTCTAACGCTCTCCCAACTGAGCTATTACAGCCACCTGCTCCAGTCTTCCTGTGTTGCGGCATGAGCGCACCAAGAGGAGCTGGAGAGTGTTGCAGGAACGTCACTCAGAAGGAAAGCCACCCAGCTGCACCCTCTGAGTTCTGTCCAGCGCATCTTCCTCGCGTGGACTCCTGCCTGAGACGGGCAGGAAACAATTAGCAAGAACAGAACAACACCCCACGGGTGTCTCATGACCACACCTTAGGTTGTGACACGTGCAAGTGTGAGGGGTTTCCGGGCTACTTTGGAGCGGAGGTTGGGCAGAGGGGGGGCGGGAAAGCAGACAAAGAGGTGACACCTTAAGGTCTGCAAGATCACAGCTCTCCGCCGCCCCAGGCTTCCGCTCGATAAGCTACTGGACACACCCGCCCCTTCTCCGGGGTGAAGTTAGCTTGAAGTTCGAAAACGATTTTGGCACGCCTGTAGCGCTTTCACGAAATCTCTTAGAGTTACAAAAACACTTGCTTTGTGTATAAAATACATTGTGAATGCTTTCTCAGCCTTTACTTTTTCGTTTTTATGACATTTTTTTTACCAAGCATGAATATTCTTTTGTCCATATCTCCACAATGGAAGCACAGAACGCCTTCAAACCAAATGCATTTTAAAGACCACGACTTGTGGATATTTCCACAGCCTCTACATCAAACTATCAGTGAGCTAATTATCTTTTTTTAAACCTCCAGTTTTTCATCGATGCGTAATTACGCACGAACTGGAACCCCGGGGACCGCTGTGTGCACACGTTCACAACGCGAGAAATACTGTTCAATACGGCTTCGTGCGAAAAACCCGTATATGACCATAGGAAGCAGAACAGCACAGTCTCCAATTACCCAAACTGTAAGCACAGGAATAAAGCTTTGTTTGATTTCTGAAACCCTTCCTTTACGTCCTGTTTTCATTCAGGTAAGGGTCAACTATATTCACAATACTACTGACAGCAGGAAGATTCAAATATTCTTTACTCAGCAGCTTATTAAAAACATCTCCCATGATGTTCAAACAGACTTTTTACACAGAACACTGACACAGCTTTGTGTTCTGAATCTCTTTTTCTCGTGCTTTTATTTAATGTGGCACAATGCACTGGGATAGGGGTATTCTGTTCACAAACCAATAGCATTTAAACCACAGCACCCACAATGCTGCAGGTAAGTGTTTTGCACACTAAGCAGGTCCCCTGACTTTTCCCAGCTTTGTTTTGGGTTGTGGATCCTTTATTTATGATTTTTTGAAGATAACACTACAGGTAATTCACTGGGATAGGTGGGTCTTCTTCATGGCTCAATAGCAATTCAAATACAACAGCCACACTGCTGAAACCAAGTGTTTTACACACCAGACAGGCCCCCGAACCTCATACAACCTTGCTGTGGCTGTGGCCGCTTTCTTTATTTTGTAATGATTTTCTGAAGATAACACTACAGGTAACACACTGGGATAGGTGGGTCATCTTCATGGCTCAATAGCATTTCAAATACAACAGCCACACTGCTGAAACCAAGTGTTTTACACACCAGACAGGCCCCCGAACCTCATACAACCTTGCTGTGGCTGTGGCCCCTTTCTTTATTTTTTTATGATTTTCTGAAGATAACACTACAGGTAATACAGTGCGATAGGTGGGTTGACTTCATGGCTCAATAGCATTTCAAATACAACAGCCACTCTGCTGAAACCAAGTGTTTTACACACCAGACAGGCCCCCGAACCTCATACAACCTTGCTGTGGCCCCTTTCTTTATTTTGTAATGATTTTTTAAGATAACACTACAGGTAATACAGTGCGATAGGTGGGTCTTTTTCATGGCTTCATGATTTTTTGACTGTAATCAAGTGTTGTGCACACAAGGCAGGCCTCCTGACCTTTCACAGTTATGCTTTGTTGTGTGAAACTTTAATTCTCTTTTTAGGATTTTTTGAACATGGCAACTTCCACCGAGATGAATGGGGTGCTCTTCAATAGCTTTTTCATCTATACACACAAGCGTATGTAACCAAGACACTCAGAACCAACAGAATCAACCTGAAGTCATAGAAAATCAAGAATGCCCCCGAGACACCTGCACCCCCCTCCTGGACCACTCTGGTATCAACACCCCCAAACCAATCCATTCCAGCTAACAAGACTCAGAATCGGTGCAACCCTCCAACCTGGACCAAGAGCAGGATGGGACAAGAACCTGCACCACACTACGCACCCCTCATCCAGACCAGCAGGACAGCCAGACAGCACCATCATGACACACATAATGAGATCACTCTCTGTCAGTATGTGTAACATTCAAGTTCAAGTTTATTGTGATTACACTCATATACATGGTATATGGTATAACGAAATGCTATTTAGCTAGCTCTCGGACATAAGTAGTACCAAGAGAAAAAACAACAACAACAACAACAACAATACAATTGTGTAGCAAAAGAAAGACAGAGACAACAGGCAGTGTGTAAAAAAAACAACAACAGACGATGTGCAAAAAAACAACAACAGGCAATGTGCAAAACAACAAAAAGGTAATACGTTATGTGCAAAAATATGCATCAACAGAATAAAATAAAGGGATAGAAATTATGGGGAGTGAGCTTTTGACATGTATGGTAGAGGTAGATTTTCAATGTGTGTTTGCGGTCAGCAGCACTGCAGTTGCCATACCACACTGTGATGCAGCCTGTCAGTGTGCTTTCTGTAGTGCATCTGTAAAAGTTAGTGAGGATCTGGGGACATATCTTAGCCTTCTTCAACCGTCTTAGGAAGTACAGGCGCTGTTGCGCTTTCTTGATCAGACAGGTGGTGTTGAGAGACCATGTGAGGTCCTCGGTGATATGGACACCAAGGAATTTAAAGTTACTTACCCTTTCCACTTCAGTCCCGTTGATGTGGATAGGGGCATGTCCGGTTTGCAGTTTCCTGAAATCAACGATCAGCTCCTTGGTTTTGCTGACGTTGAGGGTGAGGTTGTTGTCATCACACCATGTTGTAAGGAGATTGACCTCCTCCCTGTAGGCCCTCTCATCATTGTCTGTGATCAGACCTACAACTGTGGTGTCATCAGCAAACTTGATGATGGAGTTGGTGTTGTGTTTGGCCTTACAGTCGTGGGTATAGAGGGAGTAGAGCAATGGACTAAGCACACACCCCCTGGGGGACCCCAGTGTTCAGAGTTCTTGCAGGTCCTGCGCTGCTTTTGAGCCGACAGAGCTCGTCCTGGTCTGTTGGCACAGCCCAATTGCAAATGATCGGCTCCGCGTACAGAAGGAACGTGCGTTTGGTACAAGAGTGCATGAAGGCACCGGAAATACCTTGGGTACAAATGACCGGTCGCTCAAGACCTCTGTGAAGTACAGGAGCGTGCACAAAGAGGCTGTTTCCGTCCGGTTTCGAACCGGGGACCTCTCGCGTGTTAGGCGAACATGATAACCACTACACTATGGAAACCTGCAGGGGCTGTTGCTGGTGTCTCGCTTGCGTTTCGGGCTGAGAAAGGGACGCGTCACTTTAGGCAGGGGGCGCTGGAGAGAGGAACAAAGGGCGCGATGAAACAAAATGCCGAAACCTGGGATCAAACCAGGGACCTTTAGATCTTCAGTCTAACGCTCTCCCAACTGAGCTATTACAGCCACCTGCTCCAGTCTTCCTGTGTTGCGGCATGAGCGCACCAAGAGGAGCTGGAGAGTGTTGCAGGAACGTCACTCAGAAGGAAAGCCACCCAGCTGCACCCTCTGAGTTCTGTCCAGCGCATCTTCCTCGCGTGGACTCCTGCCTGAGACGGGCAGGAAACAATTAGCAAGAACAGAACAACACCCCACGGGTGTCTCATGACCACACCTTAGGTTGTGACACGTGCAAGTGTGAGGGGTTTCCGGGCTACTTTGGAGCGGAGGTTGGGCAGAGGGGGGGCGGGAAAGCAGACAAAGAGGTGACACCTTAAGGTCTGCAAGATCACAGCTCTCCGCCGCCCCAGGCTTCCGCTCGATAAGCTACTGGACACACCCGCCCCTTCTCCGGGGTGAAGTTAGCTTGAAGTTCGAAAACGATTTTGGCACGCCTGTAGCGCTTTCACGAAATCTCTTAGAGTTACAAAAACACTTGCTTTGTGTATAAAATACATTGTGAATGCTTTCTCAGCCTTTACTTTTTCGTTTTTATGACATTTTTTTTACCAAGCATGAATATTCTTTTGTCCATATCTCCACAATGGAAGCACAGAACGCCTTCAAACCAAATGCATTTTAAAGACCACGACTTGTGGATATTTCCACAGCCTCTACATCAAACTATCAGTGAGCTAATTATCTTTTTTTAAACCTCCAGTTTTTCATCGATGCGTAATTACGCACGAACTGGAACCCCGGGGACCGCTGTGTGCACACGTTCACAACGCGAGAAATACTGTTCAATACGGCTTCGTGCGAAAAACCCGTATATGACCATAGGAAGCAGAACAGCACAGTCTCCAATTACCCAAACTGTAAGCACAGGAATAAAGCTTTGTTTGATTTCTGAAACCCTTCCTTTACGTCCTGTTTTCATTCAGGTAAGGGTCAACTATATTCACAATACTACTGACAGCAGGAAGATTCAAATATTCTTTACTCAGCAGCTTATTAAAAACATCTCCCATGATGTTCAAACAGACTTTTTACACAGAACACTGACACAGCTTTGTGTTCTGAATCTCTTTTTCTCGTGCTTTTATTTAATGTGGCACAATGCACTGGGATAGGGGTATTCTGTTCACAAACCAATAGCATTTAAACCACAGCACCCACAATGCTGCAGGTAAGTGTTTTGCACACTAAGCAGGTCCCCTGACTTTTCCCAGCTTTGTTTTGGGTTGTGGATCCTTTATTTATGATTTTTTGAAGATAACACTACAGGTAATTCACTGGGATAGGTGGGTCTTCTTCATGGCTCAATAGCAATTCAAATACAACAGCCACACTGCTGAAACCAAGTGTTTTACACACCAGACAGGCCCCCGAACCTCATACAACCTTGCTGTGGCTGTGGCCGCTTTCTTTATTTTGTAATGATTTTCTGAAGATAACACTACAGGTAACACACTGGGATAGGTGGGTCATCTTCATGGCTCAATAGCATTTCAAATACAACAGCCACACTGCTGAAACCAAGTGTTTTACACACCAGACAGGCCCCCGAACCTCATACAACCTTGCTGTGGCTGTGGCCCCTTTCTTTATTTTTTTATGATTTTCTGAAGATAACACTACAGGTAATACAGTGCGATAGGTGGGTTGACTTCATGGCTCAATAGCATTTCAAATACAACAGCCACTCTGCTGAAACCAAGTGTTTTACACACCAGACAGGCCCCCGAACCTCATACAACCTTGCTGTGGCCCCTTTCTTTATTTTGTAATGATTTTTTAAGATAACACTACAGGTAATACAGTGCGATAGGTGGGTCTTTTTCATGGCTTCATGATTTTTTGACTGTAATCAAGTGTTGTGCACACAAGGCAGGCCTCCTGACCTTTCACAGTTATGCTTTGTTGTGTGAAACTTTAATTCTCTTTTTAGGATTTTTTGAACATGGCAACTTCCACCGAGATGAATGGGGTGCTCTTCAATAGCTTTTTCATCTATACACACAAGCGTATGTAACCAAGACACTCAGAACCAACAGAATCAACCTGAAGTCATAGAAAATCAAGAATGCCCCCGAGACACCTGCACCCCCCTCCTGGACCACTCTGGTATCAACACCCCCAAACCAATCCATTCCAGCTAACAAGACTCAGAATCGGTGCAACCCTCCAACCTGGACCAAGAGCAGGATGGGACAAGAACCTGCACCACACTACGCACCCCTCATCCAGACCAGCAGGACAGCCAGACAGCACCATCATGACACACATAATGAGATCACTCTCTGTCAGTATGTGTAACATTCAAGTTCAAGTTTATTGTGATTACACTCATATACATGGTATATGGTATAACGAAATGCTATTTAGCTAGCTCTCGGACATAAGTAGTACCAAGAGAAAAAACAACAACAACAACAACAACAATACAATTGTGTAGCAAAAGAAAGACAGAGACAACAGGCAGTGTGTAAAAAAAACAACAACAGACGATGTGCAAAAAAACAACAACAGGCAATGTGCAAAACAACAAAAAGGTAATACGTTATGTGCAAAAATATGCATCAACAGAATAAAATAAAGGGATAGAAATTATGGGGAGTGAGCTTTTGACATGTATGGTAGAGGTAGATTTTCAATGTGTGTTTGCGGTCAGCAGCACTGCAGTTGCCATACCACACTGTGATGCAGCCTGTCAGTGTGCTTTCTGTAGTGCATCTGTAAAAGTTAGTGAGGATCTGGGGACATATCTTAGCCTTCTTCAACCGTCTTAGGAAGTACAGGCGCTGTTGCGCTTTCTTGATCAGACAGGTGGTGTTGAGAGACCATGTGAGGTCCTCGGTGATATGGACACCAAGGAATTTAAAGTTACTTACCCTTTCCACTTCAGTCCCGTTGATGTGGATAGGGGCATGTCCGGTTTGCAGTTTCCTGAAATCAACGATCAGCTCCTTGGTTTTGCTGACGTTGAGGGTGAGGTTGTTGTCATCACACCATGTTGTAAGGAGATTGACCTCCTCCCTGTAGGCCCTCTCATCATTGTCTGTGATCAGACCTACAACTGTGGTGTCATCAGCAAACTTGATGATGGAGTTGGTGTTGTGTTTGGCCTTACAGTCGTGGGTATAGAGGGAGTAGAGCAATGGACTAAGCACACACCCCCTGGGGGACCCCAGTGTTCAGAGTTAGTGTGCCGGAGGTGTGGTTTCCAAGCCTGACAGCCTGAGGTCTGCCTGTCAGAAAGTCCCGAATCCAGTTGCAGAGGGTGGTGTTGAGACGCAGTGCACTGAGTTTCTTGACTAGTTTCTCTGGGATGATAGTGTTAAAAGCTGAGCTGAAGTCGATGAATAGTAGTCTTGTGTATGTGTTCTTTTTGTCCAGATGGGATAGGGCCGTGTGTGTGGCAATGGAGATTGCGTCATCTGTGGATCTGTTGGACCGGTAGGCAAACTGGTATGGGTCCACTGTGTTTGGGATGGTGTCCTTGATGTGCTTCATGACCAGCCTCTCGAAGCACTTCATGATGACAGGTGTTAGTGCCACTGGTCGGTAGTCATTAAGACATGTCACTGTGGTTTTCTTTGGTATTGGGAAGATGGTGGTTGTCTTGAAGCAGGTGGGGACTACGGCTTGGGCCAGAGACATGTTGAAAATGTCTGTGAATACACCCGCCAGTTGATTGGCGCAGGCTCTGAGGACGCGACTGGGTATGCCATCGGGTCCTGCAGCCTTGCGTGTGTTCACTTTTAGCAGAGATCTCCTCACCTCGTCTGCAGACAGTGAGAGCAGCTGCTCAGCTGTGGAGGGTGCAGTTCTGATGACTGGTTCTGTGTTGCTGGCTTCAAACCGAGCATAGAAGGTGTTGAGCTTGTTAGGCATGGAGGCATCATGGGCAGGTGCACAGATGTTCTTCCTCTTGTAGTCTGTGAGGGCCTGTATACCTTGCCACATGCGCCTTGGGTCATTAGTGGTGAAGTGTTCCTCTAATTCCTGTTTGAGCGTGTTTTTTGCATGTTTAATACCATTGTTAAGATTGATCCTGGCTGACCTTAGTTCTGATTTATTGCCCGATTTGAATGCTGCATCCCTTGCTTTGATTAGGGTGCGAACCTCACTGCTCATCCATGGTTTCTGGTTAGGAAAGGTTCTTATTTCTTTTGTGAGTGTGACATCGTCAGCACATTTCCTGATGTAGCTAGTGACTGACGATGCATATTCCTGTATGTCGGTGTATGATCCCTGTGTGGCTGCCTCTTTAAACACATTCCAGTCAGTGCATTCAAAACAGTCCTGCAGGACCGATTCAGCTCCTTCAGGCCACACTTTCACTGTCCGGAGCGCTGGTTTCCCGCGCCTGTGCAGCTGTCTGTATGCCGGGAGGAGAAACAGAGTGATGTGGTCTGAGTTTCCACAGTGGGGGAGGGGTACTGCCTTGTAAGCGTTCTGAATCTTGGTGTAAACATGGTCCAGAGTGTTTTCTCCTCTCGTTGGGAAGGAGACATGCTGATGGTATTTTGGGAGAACGTATTTGAGTTTTGTTTGATTGAAGTCACCCGCGATGATAAAGGTTGCATCGGGATGTGCAGATCCCTGTTTGTTTATTGCAGTGTGCAGTACCTCTAGCGCTTCTTTGCCATTAGCGTCAGGGGGGATGTAGACGGCGGTGATTATAACAGTTGTAAATTCCCTCGGCAGATAGAAGGGGCGGCACTTGATCATTAAAAATTCCAGGGCAGGTGAGCAGTGTTTCGTGATGGTAGATACATTGTTGCACCACGCGTTGTTAATAAAAAATGCACACTCCCCCACCCCTGGTTTTAACGGATTCTGTAGTTCTGTCCACGCGGAAGGCAGAAAATCCGTCTAGGTGTATTGCCGAGTCCGTAATACTGTCTGTTAGCCATGTTTCAGTAAAAATAAAAGCGCAGCATTCTTTAATTTTTGGGCTGAAGGGAGTTCAACAACATTATTAAATGGACTGACATCATAATCTGACAAGATACATTGTTTAGGGGAGACTTGACCACCCACTGTCCCCCTGGTAACGTGAAGATCATTGTCCCTTGGCTTACCTAAACCAGAATCACTTGGGTCTCCGGGGGGGGATCGGTGTATGGTACAAAGTCTTAAAAACAGAACATTTTTGAATTGTTTATAAAAAACAACCAATATCCCTTGGATTTCCCAAACACGAAGTTGGAGCAAGTATACTAACTCCATACCCTCAAACTACAAAAGGCCTGTGGCGTAGACAGGGTAAACAGCAGCATCATGTGACATAGCAGCTCGGAGGTGTGATGAGCCCAGTTTAAATTACTCAACCCCATCCTGAAGTACGGATGTTTTCCTTTGGCCTGGAATCCAGGACTGATCACCTGACCCTAACAACTGCCGGAGCATTTGTGTGAACAGTAACCTGGGCTAGCTATTCACCAGTATCTTCAGTACCCTATTACTGGCAGCTTACCAAACTCAGTGTCCTGAATAGGAGTCAGATCGACTTCATATGAAGCTGGCACATATCTGACCACATATGCACTCAACACACACTTTAAATGAACAGAAAAATAGTGACCTGTGTCTTTGATTTCTAAAAATCAATAGGCTCTATTTTGAACAAATGACAAATATACAAACTTTCAAAGTGGGGTAAGAGGTACAGTCCACAACTGATTTTTTTTAGTGTACTCGGAAAGTATAAGCGGTTTGAAAATACTTACATAAATTATTTTAGGAAGACTGTGTTGGTTTTTGTATCATTTGTGTTTGTATTGACTCTTATTGAGATCTCCAGTCACCTGCCCTTATAGATGCCTCTTTTGCTTATGTGTTGTTAGAAATTGAGCTCGCCTGTGTGCCTGCTTCTAGGGTTTTTTTAAAAAAGGAATAGGTTGGTTTTCTATTTGTTTTGTCCCCTTGCCCAGTAACAGTCTACTACATGGGGGATTCTGGGTCCTCTCTCCATACAGTATGTCTCCTTTTGCATTGTTTCCAGACCTGGGCTGATTTGAGTTTTTCATGGTAATGGATTACAAGGGTAGGTCTGACAGAAGTGAATGTGGTGGATCTGCCATCTGCCCAGGCAGGAAGGTAGATACAGTATATGTAAACAGGTTTTAGCATTAATGTTTTGCATACAATCACCCTTTCCAAAAGGTGAGATAACCAGAGAAAAAAGGACACAGCTTTTCTAGGGACTTTTTTTCCCTACAGTATTTATGGTTCCGATTGGTTTTAACTCTTTGTGGAGATAAGCTATTTTTATCTTTTCTTTGGTGTAGGTTCATGAATGCATGGGCTTTCTTTTCTTCCATGTCTTGTTCCTTTGTTCAGTTGTTTTGAATTCTTTCTGTTTTGTCCCCTTATTTTTGTGCTGGTGCTAGAATTTCTGCTGGCTTTTCCATGTTTTTCCCTTTTGCTCTTTGATTTAATTTTTTCCTGTCACCCATTTTTCCTTATTTATCTCAATCTGATATTTTCCCCTTCTCCTCAGCTGTTGAGTCTCTTGCACTTTCTTACCTGTTATCAGTATTGTCTGATGTTGGATTGCATTTTAAGTTCCTTATTTTTTAGTAATCCTGTTATTTTTTTCCACTGTTATTCTCATCTTTTATTGTACTATTGCTGTTATTGCAGTCTTCCCACAGTTTATTTTATTCTTAAACAACATACTAAATAATATAAGAATACATGTTGTGCTCATCTCTTGCCTGCCACTTGCACTCCTGATACTGTCTTCAAATAATTCCAATATTTTAGAGCTCTATATTTTCAAGCCTTGAAGACCCAGGGTTGTTTTTTAAAGTCTTTGAATGTGATGTGCTAACTACTGTCTACAATAACAATAACATACATAAATTACCAATAACATGCATATAAAAAATAGCCCAGAAATCAAGTATGAAGTAAGGAAATGGCTGCAGCTATGAATCAGAATTTTAATATATTGGTTTTGTAGTTGGGGGGTTGCATTCGGATGGTAGTACTTGGAACTTGTTAGACAAGGGGTGTGAAGAATCGTTACAGATGGATTTTGCTGTACGCAAAACAAGTGAACAATAGACGGACATAATTTCACAAGACATGCCCAGTTTGTTCTTGAAATTTCCAAACCACACATCAGAGTGAAAATTAAAACAAATTGAAGGAAGGACCGATAGGAGAAGATCAACAACGAATCATTAACATTACAATGCTTAAGTTGCCTTTATAATAAAGACAATTTTGTCCTTTTGTGAGGATCATGTCCACATTGGACCTGTTTTTTTAAGTAGTTTTGAAATTTCACTTAGGGTTCAGAACATTTCACAACTACTATTTTTTTTCTACCACCTCAGCTGAATCTCCCCCCCTTTAGGTTTGGGTGGTGGTATGGGGTTTTTCCAGAAACCTGTTATCATTTCTTTGATGTTGGGCACATTTGTCTTCAGGAAGTTTTCTTCACACCTCCTATCATACTCATCTGACATGTCCATAGCTACACTCATTTATTTGCAGCAGACAAACAATGACAGAGTCGTCTGCAAATGTTATTAAGTGTCTGGAGTGGTGAGAGCTCTTGAGGGTGTTTGCTTATAGGACAAAGAGTAAGGGAGACAAAATGCATCCTTGGGGGAACCAGTAAAACAATACTTGTTGTTGGATAATACATTGTTGACTCTCACACTCCAAGTCTGTTTGGAAATCAGTAACCCCTCTGATGACGTTATGATCAAAACCAAAGTTTGATAATAGCTTTGCAGCCTGTACTTTAGGTCAAATGCAATTGCATACAGAGGAGGAAGTATAGCACAACAAAAATAACACACGTCTAAATCTACCACATCACGGAAAAAAACTAGAAAATCACTTCTAAAACCACAGGAGTACACAAACAACACAAACAACACAAGCTAGAATGCCACATAGACAATAATCTGTAGCAGAACATCTGCTTATGTTGTATTTTCTTTGTGAATGTTTTTGGATGTTGTATTGGCCTTGGCAACTCTCTGATTTAACAGTCATGGTAATAAAGCATTTTGAATCTCTATGTGAGTGGAACCTGTTGAATATTAGTTCAGATGGCTAGCTGCATCAGCAGGTGTAGGCTGCAAAGGATCAAGTAATAGTTTAATTCCATGCTGAAAAGAGAAGAAAGAAAACACAACATTTTGGCTGTGGAGCCTTCTTCAAGGGTTACAGCTGCATGCTCCAAGCTGCTTGCTCCTGTAAGGAATTAACAACTTAAAGATTAAGTTAAATGATAAATAGGCCTCACCCTGTACATAGGGAGTTATGGGACATGTTGTGTTTAGAAGGGATTTATAAGTAAAAAGTAAAGCCTGAAATAAACAAACTGCGCCATGTGAGACCAAGGTAAGGAATGTTTGTTACTATTTGTTTTGTCTGGTTATTTAAACCATTCCGTCTATTTCACACTTAACCAATTTTGAATTAGAAAGACTACAAGCTGTGCAAACTTCCAAGTCTGTAAGGGTGTATGATGTAGATCATTCACAAGAGCACACGGCTGCCTGTTATTATTGTAAGAACTGTAGTTCACTACTGTTCTTTTGACTCTTGAGCTTGCATCATACAGCCGTTGGAGTGCATTTCAAACCTAAGAGATATCCAACTCATTCAACCTGTCAGACAAATGTTAAATGGGTTGTGACTTTTGGCAAAGTTTTTTGCAACATTTATTTGTTTCATGAATACCATTCATCTCTATAACAACTTTCCTGTCCCCTGAACATATGTTTTAAGTTGCTTGATCCCATTGGGTGCAACTTTTCCATTGTATTCATAATGTGTTGTTTGCATTAGGAGTGTGTTAAAGAATCAAAAAAGAAGCCTGCTTCTTCTATTGCTTCTGATCTTATACAGTGGTCAGAATCTCTCATCCAAAAGCTTATGAGTGGAAAAAAATGTAGTACAGATGCACAATCCATTAAAAACCATTTAAAGAGCATAAGGATTTTCATCACATGGACTTGTTCGACTGTTGAGGATTTATGTTTTGGTGGCGGATCAATTAAAGGACAACAACCAGAAACACTATCTTCGGTCTTTCCAGAGCTGTAAGTAGTTATTCCAAGTTTATTAACTTGTCTCTGTTTTTCTATGTACTTTTCAATAGTCACTGATGTTATTTACAACAGTTATTTCTTCAAAAATTGCATCTTTTTGGACAAATCGTAAAGGATTGGCACAGTAGGCAGAGAGGTGGCTCTGTGACTCATGATCTGCAGTGGTGGTTGGAAGGTTGCTGGTTCAAATCCCATGGTTGGCAGAGGAATCCTACTCTGTTGGGCTCCTGAGCAAGGCCCCTAACTCCAAGTGCTCCAGGGGTGCTGTACAATAGCTGACCCTGTCCTCTGACCACAAGCTTCTCTCCCTGTCTGTGTGTCTCATGGAGAGTAAGCTGAGGTATGCAAAATTTTGTGTGTTACAAAAGTTCTTTTGTGAGTTGATCTCCACTAGCTGGTGGTTGTGACAGTGACATAATGCTGTTTTGTGATTGATGCTATATCAAAATATAGGGCCCGTATAATTAAACACAGAACTAAAATCATTTAATGGACTTGTACATCTGTTGCACTCCTACACTATTAACATCCATTGGCGTTGAATTTCAATTATGTTTCCACTTCATTCAGATATGTTCTCTATTTTTCAGATTGTTGGCAATGCCACATGTTAAAGGAGGACAGAGGAGTAGGAGGCCAGACCTGTGGTCAAGGGCTGGTGGAGTAGGGAATGAGATCAAAGAATTTCTGAAGTTTTCTAAGCTAGAAAAAAAAAATTAGGTGGCATGACAAGATGTGGTCAACACTGTCAAACAGAGTCCTTAGAGAGGATTGCTCCAGCAATAGGAAATGGTTATCAGTGATCTGGCATGAAGACAGAAAAAAAGTAAGAATCCAAGTGCTTAGGGCGCAGAAGGAGGTGAGTATTGGTAAGGATTCCAAACCAGATGGCAGTACACAATCTATAGTCAATATTTCAAGTCAAAGTGAGGGACATAGTTTGGAAGGCAACACAGAGCTCAGAAGTTCATCAGAAGATACAGAAGATGCATAGGCTGCACACGGCAGCACAGACAGTGGTGACATGTTTGAAGGAGAAAAAAATCTGTGTAGAATCAGAAAAAAAGCCTGAAGAGCACAGTGAACATTCCCAGGGGGCAAGCTTGCCTGGGACGTCACCTCAGGATAAAGGGGGATTAAGAAAGATTATGTCTGTGCCTAAAACTTTCCAAGTATGTCTGAAGGCTGAACAATGGAGAAAAATACCACCTCTAAAAGGTACATCTAAACTAAGATGACCATGGACCCATATCTTATATAGCGAGTTCAGGAAGATAAATCCTTGCTGCCCAATAGCCTTCAAATACCAATACATCAGGAAAGAGAACAGCAGAAAAAAAAACTTTCTTATGATTAAAGCAGTCTGTACTTTCAGTTCCTACCTTCAGTACCTTCAATTCAGTACTTTCAGTTCTTGTAATGTAAAATACATAATAACAACAAGACACAAACCAATGGGCAATGATGACATCACAATTGATGTTGTACGAGTAGGGAAAATACAACACAGTGAAAGGGAAACAAAATTTCGACAGACACGTCAGCCTTATCATTGAAAGATTGCCCGTGCCCTCACAAAAGGAATTAGCAATGTGTACTACAGGCAGCTGAGCAGAACTCCGCTTGCTGAAATTGCAGTAGGCAATTTATCTAAGGCTCACAAGCAAGTATTAAACACTTAAGCATTTACTATTCGAATACCACACTTCGTCAAAACACTGCCGCTTCTTAAGCTAATAAGTAACGGTTTTTAGCACGCATTGTGTTGTTAATGCTTATATTAAAAAAGCATAAATTCAAATAATGGAATTTGGACTGAACAAAGTAGTCCAGCCCCTTTACAACATTACATACCCACTGACTAAAGCTTAAAACTACAGCAGCAGGAGTAACAATAATGGCAACAACATGTTTGGAGTTCGGCATTTCATTTATTCTGCGGAAACATCGTATCGGAATGAACTGCCCGAGATAAAATAGTAATTGCGGCTTCAGATCGTTTTTACAGACCATTGCGTTGTTCTGTTCATGCTGACTACACGCTTTAGATTTGTCATTTACTGCAAGCGTTGCTTTTCCAGGCTTTTCTGAAATTCCTCGCATTTGAGCCAGCACTAAAACATTTCATTCCCGTCGCTGAATACATCGTGGAAACGGTATTTGCAACGTAATGCTGTCACACATGAAACCTTCTTGTTATTCGGCTCTGAGGTTTGAAAATGAAAATAAAACGGGGGTCACTTCATAGGCTTGAAAGAAGTCCAAGCAGCATAAAAACCCGCGAATTCTCACAAATTACATTGTGCTGCACCTTTCTTCTGCTGCTTTTATAAATCAGCCTTAAACATTTGAATGCATACCTTACTGCTGCTAATCACATTCACGTGTTTAAGAAGCTTTTTTCTGTCCGTTATGTTTTTGCTAAGTAGTTTCTCCGTTTTCCTCGTACTGTGATTGTCAGCGAGCACAAGAAGACTGAAACAGTGTAAAGGCAGGTAAAAAAGACAGGGTAAAACGCCTGATTGTCGGGAGTGGGATTTGAACGCGTGCCTCTATTTGGAGAGCGAAACACAAAGCTTAAAAGACACGAACCTGTGAATTTGCTGTTTTAAACCGCTCGACTATCCTGAAGAAATGGGTGCTGATTGAACCCGTTGCATCCGATTTTCCTTAACTTTAGGACGATTGATAAGACTGGACGAACACAATTTGTGGCGTTTAGCATGACATGGAAAACGGTACCGGAGCATTCGGGTCCGGACTACCAGACTCAGAAACAGTTTTTACCCCCACACTATCAAACTATTAAACTCCCAGCCTCTCTCACTCTCACCTCTCACCTATGATCTGAACCTCATAGTGCCTTCTTTCTTACCAAAAACCCAAACACACATTGAAAATCTACCTCTCCCATACATGTCAAAAGCTCACTCCCCATCATTTCTATCCCTTTATTTCATTCTTTTGATGCATGTTTTTGCACATAACCTGTTACCTTTTTGTTGTTTTGCATACTGCCTGTTGTTGTTTTTTGCACATCGGCTGTTGTCTCTGTCTTTCTTTTGTTATACAATTGTATTGTTGTTGTGTTTTTTTCTTTGTACTACTTATGTCCGAGAGCTAGCTAAATAGCATTTCGTTATACCATATACCTGTGTATGAGTATAATGACAATAAACTTGGACGTGAACTTGAACTTGACATAGTCTTGCAGGCAGTATATTATTTTATCATTTACTTGTTTAAAAAAACACGGTCTTCTCGTTCCTAAGTCAGATTTTTAGTGCTTTCGAACGTTACTTCCAACCTGGAATGACAACTCACCCGTGGAGTGGGGGGGCTGTACCAAGCGCACGTTCCTTCCCAATGCTGAGGCGATCATTCGGAAGATGGGTGTGAAGAGAGACAAGCTTTCTCGACTAAAAAACAAGGCAGGATATGCAAGAATACTAACCACTGGCGACAGTTATGTTCTCTTACTATTGAGACTCCTACATTGCGAGTTTTTTGAAGACATTGAAACTGAAGGAAAGCGGAGACAAATGAAACAGACACGGGTGGGGATTGAACCCATGATCTTCAGTTTACGAGACAGACGCCTTACCACTTGGCCACCGCGCCATCAAATAAAGATGTGAATAATGTTGTTCAAATTATTTTTTTCTGAATCTGGTTTAAATCGCCTGGAGGCAGCAACAACAATAAAAGGGATACTTAACAAGGAGATACGCTGTAGCAGTGCGACTCCAACAGATGCTCCTGAAGAGACTGGAGGTTTAAGCCAACTCTTTAGAGCGCTGGGCCGCGTTACTCTCAACAGCTCTTGTTGTTTGACCTAGTGGTTTTATAACGCGTGGAAACGACCGCAACTTCGTTTTCTGAGATGCTTTCTCTCACGTGGTGAAATCTCGACCTCTTTGGCATCTCTGGCTATAGTTCTTCTGTAGAGCAGGCTTTCACACCTCTGCTTATAGTGCCCTTGAAGTCATTTTATTTTTACAGGAAGACGCATTCCCTAACGATCTCTCCTGTTTTAGAAATGCTTCATAAGGCGTGTTTGATTCAACGGACAAACAGTATACTAATTGTACAATGCAGATTTATGCGGCATTCGTACTGGATTTGAGTGGGATTCTGAAATACTTCTTGCAAAGGTATTCAGACTTTCTTGAACCTATAATAAAAACACGGACCTGAAACTCCCTAGCTTCCAATCTCTGATGTTGCTGTCCTTAAACTCGGACGTGATGTTCTGCAGACGTGTGCATAATGTCCTGTTTTCTTACAGTGTACACATTTTGCTGTTCACGCTCCGCATTCATCTGCTTTGTGCATTGTTAGTCCGCACCTGTAACATGTAATGTCAGCCGTCCCCTGTTCTTCTACAGTATATCTCTAGCATGACTGCGTCCTGCTGCTCGGCTTTTGTTTGTAAAGTTTGAGCGAGCGCCCCGTTCAGTGTCACTTTGTCACTGTGGTCAGAAAGCATTCTTGATTCTGCTTGAGCTGCTTCATGAATTCTAGCGACTGTAAGAGCTCTTTCTAAAGTCAGCCCTTCCTCCTGCAGCAATTTATAGTCTCTTATGTGCACATTTTTCCACAAGTTGATCTCTTAACATGTCAGTTTCCAATACTCCAAAGTCACAAGATTTAGCCAGTCCTCTTAGTGCAGTCACAAAAGCATCAACAGATTCGTCCTGAGACTAAGTTCTCTGCCTAAATTTATGCCGTTCCAAAACCACATTTCTCTGCGGTGTAAAGTAAGCGTCTAAGGCAGCTACAGTCTGTTCATATGTACCTTTTTCAACAGGGAGGTTGGCGAAAATCCGCTGCACGGGCACCCAGATACAGTGCAGTAATGTAGCACGTCTCACGGCATCCGGAGCTTCTGTAGATCCACTGGCTATTTAAAAAAATCTGTACGACTCCATCCATATCTTGTATTCCGCATACAAATCCGGAGCTCCGAGTTTCAGTAGAAGCGGTAGAAAAAGCTGGGCATAAGCAAAGCTTCTCGGCGCGGCTGCCATATCTTCCATGGCGCAAGCTAAACGAAAAGTCCGAAAATTCAAAAGTTCGTTTCTACCAGCAAGAGAACTAAAATCTGCAGTGTTCTGCTCGCTTTGAGTCCGTCAAGCACTCATCTCTCGTCGCCATAAATGTTGTGTATCTTAATAAAGAGACGTTTTTATATTATTTTAACTATTTTGTTAACTACACAGATCACGCCCTTACACCATATATTCCCGCCTTCTACTCTCTCGTTCTGTTGTCTCGCGATGTCTACTCACTATACTACATTTAGCATGACTTCTTGTTGCAGTTGAGCTCAAAGCTGGAGATGATCTCCATATTCTACCGCACTAACTAGTCCGAAACGTAGTACACAGTACACACTTTTTAAGCGAAGTCAGGTTGTTAAAAAATTAAACCAGCGCCCTGTCACAGAAACGTACCCCGGTCTCCCGCGCAACAAGCGGGGGTACTCAGCACTATACTAACGAGGAGCGCTTGTCTGCAGCTGAGCGTCAGCTTTGTTTACTGTCAGCAGTCATTTCCTCATTTCCAAAGACTTTTTCACCTGCTCTCAGCTTTTAAAGACGGTCATAAACGCTCAAGAAGTAATTCATGTCAGTTTGAAGTCTGTTTCTGTTGTCTCAGCTCTTGATAAAGAAAAGCCGTGCGTGGGAGACTCCCTCTCTGAAGAAGTTTGCCGTCACCCTGCGAGGGAGAAGAGCCATCAATCACCGAGGCAACCACTGAGACAGTTAACATTAAACACGTGAAATGCGAGATGTTGTGATTTTTTTCTCGCTTAAGGCTTCTATCGTTTCTACTCTAACGAGAAAGACCTCTTTATTAGAAGTGATATTTTAACAAACGTCTCCAGGGTTAATTGCGACCTGAACTCAACGCCTTAGACCACCAGCCATCTTGCCTGTGGTACTTATAATGAAGTATATATTTTATTTCTTTCTACTCGTTGATAAGAAAAAAGTGAAATCATGTAATTAGGGAAATGTCTTTTTTTCATGGGGAAAACTAGCCCGAGCAAATGTAAAGTTTAGAGCAGCGCTCAATAAAAATGATCAGAAACCGAAAGCGCTTCTTATACGGATCAGTATATTCCGATACCACTGGTTCTGCAGAAGAAATAAGAAAAGCCGAACTCAAAGCACTGTGTTGCCATTACGGCTACTCCATCTGCAGCTGCTTTAAGATTACTCACACTGTGTTGCCATTAAGGCTACCTAGTTAAAAAAAAACTTATCGTCACCTTTTTGAACGTGATTATTAGACACCCGTTAAATCTCCACCGAGGTTTCTTGAGAGATCGTTCAGCGAGCGAGTAATAAAAAACTAATTCGCTTCCAACCTCTGCTGTCGCTGTAAACTCGGACGTGATGTTCTACAGATGTGCAGTGTGCCTTTCCTCTTGTCTTATTCAAGAGTACTCACTGTGTGAGCTCCTCACTGCGTGTTCTGTACTCTACTGTGATTTAATTTAGATGATTACGTGGAGTAGAGTGACAAGATCTACTTGAACATTTTCGGTTTGTGAAATGAAACACTAAATACACTACTGTAAATACAAGTAATGGACATTTAAAATAACCACAGTACAGCTAGAAGAGTGAAAGATAAAGGACTATTTAGAATGATATTCACAATAGACTTAAGAACAGTACAGCCGCCCGAACACGGACTTGAACCCTGGGCTCTCAGATTAAAAGTCTGATGCTCTACCGACTGAGCTATCCGAGCTCTGAAAGAAAGCTGACACTGTCGGGATCCTCGCAAGTCACGTGTCTCTTGTGCCGAAGAGCAGTCATACCTGACCCGTCTGGAATGACCACTGACAGACTTTATCCAGAAGCGACGGCACCACTCCCAGTAGAATGAGTGAGAAATACAGCATGACATGGGTAGTTAAGGGGCTCCCACAATCCATCTTTCCTCACATTACTGATTTTTTTCAATAGCATTTTGACCTTTTTTCACATTCAGATTTTTTTACATTTAATAAAATCTTTTAATCAACAACATTAAAAAGAAAACAAATGGAACATTTTTGGAACAATAATTAAAAAAAAAAACTTTCAATGCCTTGGTTGTATATGTGTGCACACCCTTTATAAAAGGAGTTGCAACAGTGCTGAAATTTAAAGAGCATTTCTGTAGAGAAAACAGCATTTTTTCTGCCTTGATGTTAAGCTTAGGGAGCCTGTCTTTTAGAAATTCTGTTTCTTAACACCTTGCACAGCCTCCTGACAGACTAACAAATACTTTTTGGAGAAATTGGCTCACACACCGGAAGACACTAACGTTTATTTACGTTAGAGTATGTGAATAACAGTTTAACCGAAAAAGTTTGTAATTGTGATTTTGTTAAAATTCATTAAATCGTCTATCAACAGTAAGAAATTATTAAGAAATTGTTTTATTTCATAAACTATAAGACAATTAAGAGAGTTTAAAGGTCATATCCGTCGCTTATGTTCTTTTAACTCTAGCGTTCAGGATCCAAACCCAGGTGCGGACGGTTGTGTTTCTTGAATCTCTTGTAATCATCAAAAGTCGATGTGTAGTCCTTCACTACTTTCTCGAGTTGTGCCATGGATATTTTATACGATCAATACTTGTCATGCTCTTTTGCATTTTCCTTAACAAACGGAAAAAGTTCAAAGTGTGTTTATGGCTGTGCTTCACATCTACACGAGAGCACTTGTAACAGTACAGGACACGCAGTGAGGAGTTCGTGAAGCTTTCAGTTCAGTGCGGAGTTCAGAAGGAGGATTCGCTCGCTGAATGATCTGTCAAGAAAATCCCGGGTGAGATTCAACAGGTGTTTTCTGCAACAGCCACGACAAGTGTGAAGCAATCTCTGGATTTCCTGAATTTGAACTAAATTATTAGTTCAATTAATTTAGGATTTAACAGAACTTAATGAGGTACATTTAAAACAGCAGCGCAACTCTGCAGCACGTCGAGTGTGCCTGCATTTAATTGTGTAAACCTGGCTCTCTCTGAACACGATCAAAGAGTTCTCACTCCACAGAAGATTGCGATGTGAGTACTGTAATATAAAGCACCTGGAGCACCACTGAGATGGAAAAGGTTATGGAACAGACTTAGAGATGTGCAGATGCTCACTGATCACAATACACCACTCACGAAGAATGCCTGCAGTTTCCCACTTTCGCGTTTCCTCTACTACAGAGTAAATTAATGGGAATGAAGAAATAAGGAAAGAAAAATAATCGCATTGAAGCTTCAAGAGACTGGGTACAACTTAATCTGTTATTTTTGTATCCAGTCACACGTGCGACGGTGGTTAATTCCCAGACGGGGGAGAGCTTTTTTTCCACCTCCTTACTCCACTGTCTTTCAATTCTGTTTTCTTTGAAAGCTTTTTACATATTTTAAGTGCTCTTGATTAAACTATGCATAGAAAAACAGCACTACTGATGATTTTCATGGACCGATGCGCACTTGTTCTGTACAACTCGAGTGATAAAGCCCTGTCTGCAAATATTGTAAGGATCGTGTTCTTATTTGATAAGTCCTTTTGAGATGTCTTGTCAATGCACACAGGCGTTAGAGCTGAATAATTTACTTTTAGTGGTGTTTTTAAACAAAGATGGAACATGTTATTTCTATACCAGGAAGAAAGGAGCAGACTTTAACTTTAAGAGGCAAAACCGACACCTTATCAAAGCTAATATTAATTCAAATGACATCACAACAAAAGAGTGAAGCCTTGAGTGAATAAAATTAGTTTTCATTAGATGTCTGTGTCTCCATAACTTTGTAGGTGAGAGAGAGGATTGTGATCATTTGCAGGTGCTTCTCGGAAGTGCGGTGGTGGTACAGGCGCCTTCCAAATAATTGAGTCGGGTTTGAATCCCAGCCAGTGCAAACCCAAATCTTTTCAAGATAATCTGTGGTCTGCTAAGACACCTTTTGAAACACTACAACAGGTAACACCCCGTGTGAAACATCATGAGTATCTGTTAAACCTCTCTACCTGCCCGTTCCTCACACAGACATGACGAGGGTCTAGAGGGACATTTTGAGCCGTAGAAACATTTTATCATTCCGTACTTTCCTGTGCAGTCAGGCCAGTTCCACTTCAAGTGCGCCCGACAACGGAGGTCGTTTTGAAAACAACGAGAGTAAAGGGACACTGCACGTCTGCAGAACATCACGTCCGAGTTTAAGGACAGCAACATCAGAGATTGGAAGCTAGGGAGTTTCAGGTCCGTGTTTTTATTATAGGTTCAAGAAAGTCTGAATACCTTTGCAAGACGTATTTCAGAATCCCACTCAAATCCAGTACGAATGCCGCATAAATCTGCATTGTACAATTAGTATACTGTTTGTCCGTTGAATCAAACACGCCTTATGAAGCATTTCTAAAACAGGAGAGATCGTTAGGGAATGCGTCTTCCTGTAAAAATAAAATGACTTCAAGGGCACTATAAGCAGAGGTGTGAAAGCCTGCTCTACAGAAGAACTATAGCCAGAGATGCCAAAGAGGTCGAGATTTCACCACGTGAGAGAAAGCATCTCAGAAAACGAAGTTGCGGTCGTTTCCACGCGTTATAAAACCACTAGGTCAAACAACAAGAGCTGAAGAGCCGCTGTTGAGAGTAACGCGGTCGATCGCTCTAAGGAGCTGGCTTAAACCTCCAGTCTCTTCAGGAGCATCTGTTGGAGTCGCACTGCTACAGCGTATCTCCTTGTTAAGTATCCCTTTTATTGTTGTTGCTGCCTCCAGGCGATGTAAACCACATTCAGAAAAAAATAATTTGAACAACATTATTCGCCTGTTTACTCGAAGGCACGGTGGCCAAGTGGTAAGGTGTCTGTCTCGTAAACCGAAGATCGTGGGTTCAAACCCCACCTGTGCCTGTTTCACTTGTCACTGCTTTCCTTTAGTTTCAAAGTCTTCAAAAAAATCGCAATGTAGGAGTCTCAATAGTAAGAGAGCATAACTGTCGCCAGTGATTAGTATTCTTGCATATCCTGCCTTGTTTTTTAGTCGACAAAGCTTGTCTCTCTTCACACCCATCTTCCGAATGATCGCCTCAGCATTGGGAAGGAACGTGCGCTTGGTACAGCCCCCCACTCCATGGTCTGATCACAAACAGATCGGGTGAGCTGTCAGTCCAGGTTGGAAGTAACGTTCGAAAGCACTAAAAATCTGAGTTAGGAACGAGAAGACCGTGTTTTTTTAAACGAGTAAACAATAAAATAATATACTGCCTGCAAGACTATGTCAAGTTCAAGTTCAAGTCTATTGTCATTATACTCATACGCAGGTATATGGTATAACGAAATGCTATTTAGCTAGCCCTCGGACATAAGTAGTACAAAGAAAAAAACACAACAACAATACAATTGTATAACAAAAGAAAGACAGAGACAACAGCCGATGTGCAAAAAACAACAACAGGCAGTGTGCAAAACAACAAAAAGGTAACAGGTTATGTGCAAAAACATGCATCAAAAGAATGAAATAAAGGGATAGAAATTATTGGGAGTGAACTTTTGACATGTATGGTAGAGGTAGATTTTCAATGTGTGTTT
>NW_028296801.1:0-37927 GCF_055471065.1 Atractosteus spatula | reverse complement strand
AGCTGTCTCTGACTCTGGTGGTGGACAGATTACAGACCAAGAGGGAATGCTGCGAGAAGTATCTAGTTTTTATGGGAACCTTTTTTCAGAAAAGGTAAGTGAAAGGGAAGCAGCGGGAGCGATACTTCAGAACTTGCAGACAACCCTGTCAGAAGAACAGAAAGCTGATTTGGAAAAACCTTTTGAACTGCTTGAGCTGGAAGAGGCGATGAAGTCTCTGAAAAGGGGGAAGGTGCCGGGGGTTGATGGAATTCCAGTAGAGTTCTATGGCACTTTCTGGAGAATTTTAGGTCCTTTTCTTTTGGAACTAATAAAAGAGATTTTTAGCAAGGAACGTATGGGTAAGTCCATGAGGGAAGGCATTTTAACCCTGATTTTTAAGAAAGGAGACCGTACGTCCTTGAAAAACTGGAGGCCCCTAACGCTTTTATGCGCTGATTATAAGATAATGGCAAAAGCGCTTGTCTATCGTGTAGCTCAGGTGATGCCGAGCATAATAGGCAAGGACCAGACTAGTGGAGTGAAAGGGAGGTCGGGAAAATGGACCCTGCAGTTATTAAGGGATGCTGTATCATGGGCTGAACAGAGGAAGGTTCCTCTATTATTAGCCAACTTAGATCTGGAGAAGGCTTTTGACAGGGTCTCGCACAAATTCTTATGGCTGGTTTTGGAGAACTTAGGTTTTGGACCAACGGTGATCAGCTGGATCAGAACCCTATACAACGACGTGGGGAGCAGAGCGGCAGTGAATGGTTGGATAGGAGATTTTATCAACCAGAAAGCCGGAGTGAGGCAAGGTTGCCCTCTCTCGCCTTTGTTATTTGCGATCTACATAGAGCCTTTCGCATGTGCAATTAGAAGAGAGGACAAAATAGATGGCTTGATCTTGCCTGGGAGCGGAGGCGAAAGAGTTAAATTAACCATGTATGCAGATGATGTAACTTTATTAGCAGGCACAACATCTAGTTTGACCTTCGCTTTGGATGTTTTTAAAGTCTTTGCGAGAGCATCGGGCGCCTGTCTAAATGCAGAGAAAAGTACGGTGAAGGCTTTTGGTTCTAGCGAGATATCACAGCAGTGGGCCAGTGGTTTTAGATTATGTACAGGACCCATCAAGATCTTGGGTCTTGACTTTTTACGGAGGGGATCGGGGCAATGCAACTGGGCCTCTAGAATCAAGGAAGTCAGAAGGAAGCTGGGATTATGGAGCAAGTTAAAGCTGACCCTAGTTGGGAAGGTTTTAATCTTGAAAGTCGACATTTTACCGCTTTTAGTGTATTTGGTATACGTGTACCCACTGCCGGCAAGGTACAGACGCCTTTTAGTTGGTGAGGTGTTTCGTTTTATATGGGGAGGGAAATACGAATACATTAAAAGAGTGGATATGGTTCGACAAATAGAACAGGGTGGCAGAGAAGTCCCTGACTTTCCAATGAAGTTGGACTGTATCTATGTGTCTAACCTGTGTGTTGCTTTGAACTCACCTGTGAATCATGCTTATCAGTATTTTGTGAGATTTTGGCTGGCGCAGCATATGAGAATGGTGGTGACATGGTCGAACGCTGTGCCGCACGGGGGAGACCTCCCCTGGTATTATAAACATGCAACAGGGTGGATGAGGAAATATTGGGACAAGGGGGACGCCTCGATATTACTGAAACACAGATGTCTATACCAGCAAATAATAGAGACAACCAAGGTTCCGGCAGAGCGGAGAGGAAAAGAAGCTGTGTGGTCCCGAATCCAGCCACGGGGTTTGGACCATAAGTTTATTGATCTTAATTGGAGAATTGTGTGGGGAAGATTGCCGGTTAGAGAAGTGCTCTATAAGCACAAATTGACAAAGTCTGCAACATGTCCAAGAGAGGGATGTAAGAGCCCTGAGACAATTAAACATGCTTTAATGGAGTGTGGTTTTGCACAAAAAGTTTGGAAGAAATGTAACCGCTTCTTCAGGCTGTTGGACGAATCTTTTAGTATCTCAATGGCAGTAGTGCTGTATGGAATAAAGGGGGGGGGCAAAGTGGGCAGCGTCAACTTTTTACTATGGTTGATAATAAGTATGATTAAAGCAGAGATGTGGACGGCTCGGGACATTCTGATTAAAAAGGGGAAAGTAATAACGGTGCACAGCGTCTATCAGAAAGTACTACATGAAATAAAATGCCGAATAAAAAGAGATACACAGAGGTGGGGATATCACGCTGCCCGGGAGAGGTGGAAGGGTTTAGTTTTGTTGTAAGAATATGTATGTAATTTTGTGTTGAACCCTGTTTTTCTGTTTCAATGATGTACGATGGTAATGTTTAATGTCTTGGACTCTGTTTATGTATTTTTGATGTAAGTTTTATACTTTTGTAATAAAAAAAAAAAAAAAATCTGTTCTTATCAGTTTAATATCTGATACGTCCCCCATCGGGGGACCACATATTAAACGGATTTTTGGAACAGGGAGCTGGATCAGGAGCTTGCTCCGTCCTCTCCACGCATCGGCCCGGTATTGCAGCGCCTCCGGGAACGGTGCACTACCTTCTCTCAGCGGTGAAAAGACAGACGTAGCTAGCAAGCAAGCGAGGTGGACCGGAGCTCCTTCCTCTCCGGTCTCGTCTCTCGTCCATCTGTGCGTCTCTGTGTCTCTCTCTCTCCCCCTCCCCGTTCCCGTGCTCCCTCCGTGCACTTTCCCGCGCCTCGACTCTCTCGGCAAGCAGGCCGGCCCCCTTTTCGGCTCCCGTGCGTTTTCCCTCCAAAAAACTTAGTTTTTTCCTCCTTTTTCCAGGGAGGCAGGCGTGGCTTGTGTGTGTGTGTGTGTGTGTGTGTGTGTGTGTGTGTGTGTGTGTCCCCGTCCTTGCAGGCGGGCCCCTTTCGACAGCCGGCCGTTTTCCCTCCAAAAAACTTAGTATATACACCTTTTCTTTCTTTTTTTCGGCAGGCAGGCAGGTGTGTGTGTGTCCCCGTCCCTCCCGAGAGAGCGCTGCCCCTTGCCTCTGCCCGCAGGTGCCGACGGTCCGCTTTCGCTTGCAGCTCACTCGGCACGGCTGCTGCTGGTGGGAGGGGCCTAAGCTAAGGAGGCCGGCCGGCTGGCGCCCCCCGCGGCTGCGGTCGTTGTCGGGCCGTTGACAGGAGATCAAAGAGCAGGGCCCCCGCCCGGGACTGGCGGGCAGGCAGGCGAGCAAGCAGGCAGGCAAGAGAGGGGGAGAGCGGAGTCCGGGCGGCCGGCAGCCGCGTGCGGACCGGGCTCCAGAGGCGTCGGCCTGCGCCGCTGCGCGCCAGCCGGACGCCCGCGCGCCCGCCCAAGGCCGGCGTCGGGCATCGCTTCTCGGCCTTTTGGCTAAGATCAAGTGTAGTATCTGTTCTTATCAGTTTAATATCTGATACGTCCCCCATCGGGGGACCACATATTAAACGGATTTTTGGAACAGGGAGCTGGATCAGGAGCTTGCTCCGTCCTCTCCACGCATCGGCCCGGTATTGCAGCGCCTCCGGGAACGGTGCACTACCTTCTCTCAGCGGTGAAAAGACAGACGTAGCTAGCAAGCAAGCGAGGTGGACCGGAGCTCCTTCCTCTCCGGTCTCGTCTCTCGTCCATCTGTGCGTCTCTGTGTCTCTCTCTCTCCCCCTCCCCGTTCCCGTGCTCCCTCCGTGCACTTTCCCGCGCCTCGACTCTCTCGGCAAGCAGGCCGGCCCCCTTTTCGGCTCCCGTGCGTTTTCCCTCCAAAAAACTTAGTTTTTTCCTCCTTTTTCCAGGGAGGCAGGCGTGGCTTGTGTGTGTGTGTGTGTGTGTGTGTGTGTGTGTGTGTGTGTGTGTGTGTGTGTGTGTGTCCCCGTCCTTGCAGGCGGGCCCCTTTCGACAGCCGGCCGTTTTCCCTCCAAAAAACTTAGTATATACACCTTTTCTTTCTTTTTTTCGGCAGGCAGGCAGGTGTGTGTGTGTCCCCGTCCCTCCCGAGAGAGCGCTGCCCCTTGCCTCTGCCCGCAGGTGCCGACGGTCCGCTTTCGCTTGCAGCTCACTCGGCACGGCTGCTGCTGGTGGGAGGGGCCTAAGCTAAGGAGGCCGGCCGGCTGGCGCCCCCCGCGGCTGCGGTCGTTGTCGGGCCGTTGACAGGAGATCAAAGAGCAGGGCCCCCGCCCGGGACTGGCGGGCAGGCAGGCGAGCAAGCAGGCAGGCAAGAGAGGGGGAGAGCGGAGTCCGGGCGGCCGGCAGCCGCGTGCGGACCGGGCTCCAGAGGCGTCGGCCTGCGCCGCTGCGCGCCAGCCGGACGCCCGCGCGCCCGCCCAAGGCCGGCGTCGGGCATCGCTTCTCGGCCTTTTGGCTGCGATCCTTAGTACGTGGCAGGCCCGCGGCTGAGGTAACACCAAAAGACCGGGGAGAGAAGACCGGAGAGGACACCGCCTGGAGGAGACTACGCTGCTGGATTTGCCGGATTTGGACTTTGGATTGGCTTGGACTGCGCTTCGGATTTTCGTTTCCTGGATTGGACGCTTGGACACCAGAAGACTTCGGTTTTGGTGAGAAGGCTGCTTCGGCAGCCGCAAAGGCTGCGGAACGATGGCTGCGGATCCCGGGGCGGCGAGGACGGCTGAGGAGGGTCCCAAGATCCGGAAGACCATCCGCTTCATCTGGAAGCCGGATGGAGAGATGCCGGGGAGGGACGTCTTCGAAGAGGAGATCCTTTTTGGGATCCTGGGTTTGGACGTGGCGGATATCAAGTGCTTGCAGGGGAATCGGGCGCAGCGCTATATGGATCTCTCGTTCGTGGAGGAGAAAGGACATCGTGGCGCTTCCGAGAAGATCATGAAGGCTAAGGAAAGTGGCAGGCTGGAGAATTACGTGTGTCTGGGGCTCCAGAGCAACAATGAAAGGTCAGTGATTCTGCACATGTTTGACCCCTTTGTTCCCGATAGTGACGTCACGACCTTCCTCCGTCGTTACGTCGACGTGTTGGACCCCCCTCGTATCATCATGGACCCCTACAAGGTCTGGACCGGGAAGAGGCAGTATCACGTTGAGCTGAGGCCAGACGACAGAAGTAAGGACGGTTTCGCCCACCCGCCTGCCACTTTCGCCATTGGTCCAGGTAGGGGGTACTTGTTCTACGGGAATCAGCCGCCGTTCTGTCGGAAGTGTCGGGAGTCCGGGCACCGGGAGGCCGAGTGCAACGCGGCGGAGTGTGGGAAGTGCCACCGGCGGGGTCATCAGGCCCGGAATTGTCCCGTTAAAGAGTGTTCCTTGTGTGGCAACACTGGCCATTTGTATCGCAACTGCCTCCTTAGGAACGCCGAGTATGCCAGAGCTGTCCATGACGGATCCGGCCTGGCGGTGGGAGAAACGGAGTCGGAAGGCAGTGAGGCTGGGGACACCGAGGACGAACATCAGGATGGTGGTGGAGCGGTCCCTGGGGGAGCCGGGAAGGATGCCGGATGGACGGTGGTGGTGCGGCCGAGACGGAAAGGGAAGGGGAAGGGGAGGCAGCATGAGGAGGACGGCGACGACCCGCAGGAGGGACCATCTCGGGCCGAAGACGGGGTGGTCGGGAGCTGGGCGGATGTGGTGAAGGCCCCCCCCGCCCGAGCAGACGCAGGACCAACCGCAGCGCGGGGGGCAGGTGAGGAGGAGGAGGAGATGCACCACATGCCTGTGTTGAGGAAGAAGACTAGGAAGCGGTCGCAGGCTGGCAAGGGACAGATGGAGACGGGCGACAAGAAGAAGAAGACATCCAGGGAGTACTACGGGGAGGCGGAGCTCGTCCCGGAGACGGTAGCAGCTCTGGTGACGGCGCCAGAGCAGGAGGTGATGGCAGACCGGGAGGTGATGGCAGACCAGGAGGAGATGGAGGAGGGGGCAGCGCCAGCGTCAACGCAGGACGGCCAGGAGCTGGGGGACACCGCAGGCTCCCTCCCCCCTGGGCAGGGAGACAGAGTCATGGCACGGGGCCCCTTCTCTGTGGCGCAGTGCCTTTCAGGTGAGGGGAGCCCTGTGGTGACGTGCCAGGTCGACACCCCGGACCGCGAGTACTCGCGCCGGCCTGACCCTGACCCGGGCTCCAGCCCCAACCCCTCTCCCGACCCCCCTCCCCCCGACCCCGACCCCGACCCCCACCCTGACCGGGGCCCCGACCCCGGCCTCGGTCCCAGCCCCGGATTTGTTCTCGATCCCGGGCCCGACCCCGTCTCTGACATGGAGGTGGGCGTGAGCCCAGTCCCTTCGGTCACCTACATCGAGGGGACAGACACCGACAGTTCGGTCAGTGCAGCAGGGGCAGAGCATCCACTCAGCTCTAGCTCCAGCGACGGTATGGAGAGTGACAGCCCCCCGGAGCAGCCATGACCTTCACAGTGGCCACGGCTAATGTGAGGGGTCTGCGGAACCGGGAGAAACGAGCTGGAGTTTTCCGATATTTGTCCCAAAGGCTTTTGGATATTTGCTTTTTGCAGGAGACCCATCTGAAAGACCACGACGATGTGCTCGCTTACCAGAAGGAGTGGACAAAGGGGCCCTCGTGGTGGAGCGTTGGGGGGGTGAACTCCTCTGGCGTGGGCATCCTGTGTGGTTCCCCAGGGTTTGCGGCACAGGTGGTCAGCTCTGTGGTCCCCGGGCGCCTGCTGGTGGTCGACGGGACCCGGCACGGGGTGCGGACCCGGCTGATCGGTGTGTATGTCCCGGCGGACCGGCGGCAGCAGGGCTCCTTCCTGAAAGATCTGGAGCCCCTGCTGTACACAAACAGAGAGCTGATCATCGGCGGGGATTTTAACATCGACCTGGGGGACTCACAAGGTGAGGGTGCCCATGGGTTACGGTCTCTGATTGCAGATTTTGGCCTGCGGGACGGATTTCAGAATGTCGCACATCACACCTGGGACAACGGAAGGGGGACCTTCAGGCGGCTGGATTATGTCTTCACTTCGGCGAACTGGACGACCCTAAGCAGGCAAGCGACCCCTACTTGGTTTTCCGACCATCACATGCTGACGGCTTCCTTTGGTGTTGAGGACCCTCGTTTCCAGGCCGGATACTGGAAGCTGAACAGGCAAGTCCTGCAGGAGGCGAGATACCAGAGGAAGATCGCTACAGTGCTGAGGGCATGTGCGGAGAGGAGGGACGCCTTCAGTTCGGCGGTGCACTGGTGGGAGTCCTGTAAGCGCACCATCGCGGTGGTGACGAAGAAGTACTGCAGGATCCGCCGCAGTTTGGAGGACCGCCAGTGCACCAAGCTCCAGGAGGAGCTCGAGGCACTGTATGCGCAGCTGAACCAAGGGGGCGCTTACGAGGGGGAGAAGATCGCCCACATCAAGAGCCTGCTTAGGGGTAAGTGGCTGCAGTGGGCTAAGGACTTTCTTTTCAGGCTCCGTGGAGTCTGGAGGGAGAATGACGAAAGCTGCTCGTCCCAGTTCTTCGGCGCCGTGAGGAGGCAACAAGAGCGAGGCTTCTTTGACGGCGTTCGGAGGACGGACGGGTCTGTAGCCACTTCCATACCCGGGATGTTGGAGTGTGCCACAGAATATTACAGCACCCTGTTTGCTGAGAAGGAGACCGACGCCGGTATCAGGAGCAGGCTCCTGGACGGAGTGGAGCCGGCGGTAGACGACCCCGCTGCTCTGGGCGGGGCAGTGTCAGGGGCAGAGATCCGATCTGCCCTGATGGGGATGAGGAAGGGCACTGTCCCTGGCATAGACGGTCTACCGACCGAGTTTTACCTCACCTTTTTTGACCAGCTGGAGCCGCTCTTGGTGCAGGTATTCAACGAGGTGCTGGATCGTGATGGGCTCGGTGCCACCATGAAGATCGGTGTCATCTCCCTCGTCCATAAGGGAGGTGACAAGGCAGACCTGGGGAATTGGCGGCCAATCCAGCTCCTGTGCACTGACTATAAGATCTTGGCCAGGGTGCTGGGCGGCCGCCTGAGAACAGTGATGCCGGCCTTGGTGCAGGCTGACCAGACGTGTGGTGTGGCAGGCCGCAAGATCAGCTGGACCCTGCAGCTGATCCGCGACGTCATCGCGTGGGTGGAAGATAGAGGCCTGCCGCTCCTGCTGGTGAGCCTCGACCAGACCAAGGCCTTTGACCGGGTCCATCACGAGATTCTGTGGGCACTCCTGAAGAGGAAGGGTCTGCCGGACGGGTTTGTCAGGTGGGTCCGGACCTTGTACAACGGGGTAGCATCCCGGGTATGCGTCAACGGAGCGTTGGGCGGGCATATTCCAGTGCGGTGTGGTGTGCGACAGGGCTGTCCTCTCTCGCCCCTGCTGTATGTGCTTTTCCTAGAGATCCTCCTGGACCAGCTCAGGAGGGATCCGGGAGTGGATGGGATCCTGGTGCCAGGTGGAGGAGGGCAGATGGCGAAGATCGCGGCATATGCAGACGACGTCACGCTCTTCCTGGGCTCTGAAGGCGGCCTGGGGAGGGCGCTCAGCATTGTCGAGGATTTCTCAAGAGGTACCGGCGCCCGACTGAACAGGGCCAAGAGCTTAGTGAAGGTCTTCGGGACCTGGCCGAGTGAGCCGCGGGACTTTGGCGGTCTGTCACGGACGACTGGGCCGCTGAAGATCCTGGGGGTGAGCTTTCACTCCACAGATCCTGGAGGTGTCAACTGGGAGGCCGGGTTCCGGAAAGTCAACCGGAAGCTAGGCCTGTGGCAGCAACGATCGCTAACCTGGATCGGGAAGGCGCTGGTACTGAAGGCGGAAGTCCTGCCTCTGCTTCTCCACCTGGCGGTAGTGTACCCCCTGCCGGTCCGGAAGCGGAGAGATCTGGTGAGGAGCATCTTCAACTTCGTCTGGGGTCACACCTACGAACGGGTGAAGAGGTGTGATATGTACAGACCCCTGGCCGATGGGGGTCGGGGGATCTTGGACTTCCCGGCGAAGTTGGACTGCGCCTTCATAGCGAGCCTGTGCACGGTTCTGCACGACAACCCGGCCCACCTGTGCAGCCGGTTTGTCAGTCTCTGGCTGGCGGCGAGCATGCGGCACCTGACGGTCTGGACCAACACGACCCCCAAAGCAGAGCGGCTCCCGCTGCACTACCGCCACGCAGTGCGGTGGCTGCGGGCACACCCGGGGATCAAGGAAGGGACGAACTGTTTGAATCACAGGACCATGTACAGGATGGTGAAGGCGGAAGAACGGCCGGCGATCCCGGGTGTGTCCCGGATCATCTGGCAGCGGGTCCAGCCGGAGGGGCTGGATAACAAGCTGAAGGACCTGAACTGGCTCTGCGTGTGGGGTCGGCTGACGGTCAGGGCCGTCATGCATGCGCACGGGCTCTCCAGACAGAGCCTGTGCCCGCGACACGGCTGCGCGGGCGAAGAGACGGTGGGTCACGTCTTCTGGGAGTGTGCCTTCGCCCAGAGGGTGTGGAGATCGTGCGGGACCCTCTTTGCACAGGTAAGCCCCGATTCCCCCATCACGCAAGCGTCCGTCCTGAAAGGGATCGCCGGCATCCGGGGCCGGAACCGGAAATTCCTGCTGTGGCTACTGGTCAGCCTGGTCAAGGCCTTCATCTGGGATGCCCGGACAGACCTGGTGAAGCACGGCGTGGAGAAGCCTGCTTTTGGGATCCTGCGGAGGGTGAAGGAGGAGGTGGCCAGGAGGGTCCAGTGGGACATTCGCAGATGGGGGTTTGCTGCAGCAAAAGAGCGCTGGAAGGCTTTGTGCACGGGACATTAGGGGGGTGTTGGTGTGGGACTGTTTTATGATTTGTTAACGAACTTTTTTCTAATAAAAATATAAAAAAAAAAAAAAAAAAAAAAAAAAAAAATCTGTTCTTATCAGTTTAATATCTGATACGTCCCCCATCGGGGGACCACATATTAAACGGATTTTTGGAACAGGGAGCTGGATCAGGAGCTTGCTCCGTCCTCTCCACGCATCGGCCCGGTATTGCAGCGCCTCCGGGAACGGTGCACTACCTTCTCTCAGCGGTGAAAAGACAGACGTAGCTAGCAAGCAAGCGAGGTGGACCGGAGCTCCTTCCTCTCCGGTCTCGTCTCTCGTCCATCTGTGCGTCTCTGTGTCTCTCTCTCTCCCCCTCCCCGTTCCCGTGCTCCCTCCGTGCACTTTCCCGCGCCTCGACTCTCTCGGCAAGCAGGCCGGCCCCCTTTTCGGCTCCCGTGCGTTTTCCCTCCAAAAAACTTAGTTTTTTCCTCCTTTTTCCAGGGAGGCAGGCGTGGCTTGTGTGTGTGTGTGTGTGTGTGTGTGTGTGTGTGTGTGTGTGTGTGTGTGTGTGTGTGTGTGTGTCCCCGTCCTTGCAGGCGGGCCCCTTTCGACAGCCGGCCGTTTTCCCTCCAAAAAACTTAGTATATACACCTTTTCTTTCTTTTTTTCGGCAGGCAGGCAGGTGTGTGTGTGTCCCCGTCCCTCCCGAGAGAGCGCTGCCCCTTGCCTCTGCCCGCAGGTGCCGACGGTCCGCTTTCGCTTGCAGCTCACTCGGCACGGCTGCTGCTGGTGGGAGGGGCCTAAGCTAAGGAGGCCGGCCGGCTGGCGCCCCCCGCGGCTGCGGTCGTTGTCGGGCCGTTGACAGGAGATCAAAGAGCAGGGCCCCCGCCCGGGACTGGCGGGCAGGCAGGCGAGCAAGCAGGCAGGCAAGAGAGGGGGAGAGCGGAGTCCGGGCGGCCGGCAGCCGCGTGCGGACCGGGCTCCAGAGGCGTCGGCCTGCGCCGCTGCGCGCCAGCCGGACGCCCGCGCGCCCGCCCAAGGCCGGCGTCGGGCATCGCTTCTCGGCCTTTTGGCTAAGATCAAGTGTAGTATCTGTTCTTATCAGTTTAATATCTGATACGTCCCCCATCGGGGGACCACATATTAAACGGATTTTTGGAACAGGGAGCTGGATCAGGAGCTTGCTCCGTCCTCTCCACGCATCGGCCCGGTATTGCAGCGCCTCCGGGAACGGTGCACTACCTTCTCTCAGCGGTGAAAAGACAGACGTAGCTAGCAAGCAAGCGAGGTGGACCGGAGCTCCTTCCTCTCCGGTCTCGTCTCTCGTCCATCTGTGCGTCTCTGTGTCTCTCTCTCTCCCCCTCCCCGTTCCCGTGCTCCCTCCGTGCACTTTCCCGCGCCTCGACTCTCTCGGCAAGCAGGCCGGCCCCCTTTTCGGCTCCCGTGCGTTTTCCCTCCAAAAAACTTAGTTTTTTCCTCCTTTTTCCAGGGAGGCAGGCGTGGCTTGTGTGTGTGTGTGTGTGTGTGTGTGTGTGTGTGTGTGTGTGTGTGTGTGTGTGTGTGTGTCCCCGTCCTTGCAGGCGGGCCCCTTTCGACAGCCGGCCGTTTTCCCTCCAAAAAACTTAGTATATACACCTTTTCTTTCTTTTTTTCGGCAGGCAGGCAGGTGTGTGTGTGTCCCCGTCCCTCCCGAGAGAGCGCTGCCCCTTGCCTCTGCCCGCAGGTGCCGACGGTCCGCTTTCGCTTGCAGCTCACTCGGCACGGCTGCTGCTGGTGGGAGGGGCCTAAGCTAAGGAGGCCGGCCCCGGCTGGCGCCCCCCGCGGCTGCGGTCGTTGTCGGGCCGTTGACAGGAGATCAAAGAGCAGGGCCCCCGCCCGGGACTGGCGGGCAGGCAGGCGAGCAAGCAGGCAGGCAAGAGAGGGGGAGAGCGGAGTCCGGGCGGCCGGCAGCCGCGTGCGGACCGGGCTCCAGAGGCGTCGGCCTGCGCCGCTGCGCGCCAGCCGGACGCCCGCGCGCCCGCCCAAGGCCGGCGTCGGGCATCGCTTCTCGGCCTTTTGGCTAAGATCAAGTGTAGTATCTGTTCTTATCAGTTTAATATCTGATACGTCCCCCATCGGGGGACCACATATTAAACGGATTTTTGGAACAGGGAGCTGGATCAGGAGCTTGCTCCGTCCTCTCCACGCATCGGCCCGGTATTGCAGCGCCTCCGGGAACGGTGCACTACCTTCTCTCAGCGGTGAAAAGACAGACGTAGCTAGCAAGCAAGCGAGGTGGACCGGAGCTCCTTCCTCTCCGGTCTCGTCTCTCGTCCATCTGTGCGTCTCTGTGTCTCTCTCTCTCCCCCTCCCCGTTCCCGTGCTCCCTCCGTGCACTTTCCCGCGCCTCGACTCTCTCGGCAAGCAGGCCGGCCCCCTTTTCGGCTCCCGTGCGTTTTCCCTCCAAAAAACTTAGTTTTTTCCTCCTTTTTCCAGGGAGGCAGGCGTGGCTTGTGTGTGTGTGTGTGTGTGTGTGTGTGTGTGTGTGTGTGTGTGTCCCCGTCCTTGCAGGCGGGCCCCTTTCGACAGCCGGCCGTTTTCCCTCCAAAAAACTTAGTATATACACCTTTTCTTTCTTTTTTTCGGCAGGCAGGCAGGTGTGTGTGTGTCCCCGTCCCTCCCGAGAGAGCGCTGCCCCTTGCCTCTGCCCGCAGGTGCCGACGGTCCGCTTTCGCTTGCAGCTCACTCGGCACGGCTGCTGCTGGTGGGAGGGGCCTAAGCTAAGGAGGCCGGCCGGCTGGCGCCCCCCGCGGCTGCGGTCGTTGTCGGGCCGTTGACAGGAGATCAAAGAGCAGGGCCCCCGCCCGGGACTGGCGGGCAGGCAGGCGAGCAAGCAGGCAGGCAAGAGAGGGGGAGAGCGGAGTCCGGGCGGCCGGCAGCCGCGTGCGGACCGGGCTCCAGAGGCGTCGGCCTGCGCCGCTGCGCGCCAGCCGGACGCCCGCGCGCCCGCCCAAGGCCGGCGTCGGGCATCGCTTCTCGGCCTTTTGGCTAAGATCAAGTGTAGTATCTGTTCTTATCAGTTTAATATCTGATACGTCCCCCATCGGGGGACCACATATTAAACGGATTTTTGGAACAGGGAGCTGGATCAGGAGCTTGCTCCGTCCTCTCCACGCATCGGCCCGGTATTGCAGCGCCTCCGGGAACGGTGCACTACCTTCTCTCAGCGGTGAAAAGACAGACGTAGCTAGCAAGCAAGCGAGGTGGACCGGAGCTCCTTCCTCTCCGGTCTCGTCTCTCGTCCATCTGTGCGTCTCTGTGTCTCTCTCTCTCCCCCTCCCCGTTCCCGTGCTCCCTCCGTGCACTTTCCCGCGCCTCGACTCTCTCGGCAAGCAGGCCGGCCCCCTTTTCGGCTCCCGTGCGTTTTCCCTCCAAAAAACTTAGTTTTTTCCTCCTTTTTCCAGGGAGGCAGGCGTGGCTTGTGTGTGTGTGTGTGTGTGTGTGTGTGTGTGTGTGTGTGTGTGTCCCCGTCCTTGCAGGCGGGCCCCTTTCGACAGCCGGCCGTTTTCCCTCCAAAAAACTTAGTATATACACCTTTTCTTTCTTTTTTTCGGCAGGCAGGCAGGTGTGTGTGTGTCCCCGTCCCTCCCGAGAGAGCGCTGCCCCTTGCCTCTGCCCGCAGGTGCCGACGGTCCGCTTTCGCTTGCAGCTCACTCGGCACGGCTGCTGCTGGTGGGAGGGGCCTAAGCTAAGGAGGCCGGCCGGCTGGCGCCCCCCGCGGCTGCGGTCGTTGTCGGGCCGTTGACAGGAGATCAAAGAGCAGGGCCCCCGCCCGGGACTGGCGGGCAGGCAGGCGAGCAAGCAGGCAGGCAAGAGAGGGGGAGAGCGGAGTCCGGGCGGCCGGCAGCCGCGTGCGGACCGGGCTCCAGAGGCGTCGGCCTGCGCCGCTGCGCGCCAGCCGGACGCCCGCGCGCCCGCCCAAGGCCGGCGTCGGGCATCGCTTCTCGGCCTTTTGGCTAAGATCAAGTGTAGTATCTGTTCTTATCAGTTTAATATCTGATACGTCCCCCATCGGGGGACCACATATTAAACGGATTTTTGGAACAGGGAGCTGGATCAGGAGCTTGCTCCGTCCTCTCCACGCATCGGCCCGGTATTGCAGCGCCTCCGGGAACGGTGCACTACCTTCTCTCAGCGGTGAAAAGACAGACGTAGCTAGCAAGCAAGCGAGGTGGACCGGAGCTCCTTCCTCTCCGGTCTCGTCTCTCGTCCATCTGTGCGTCTCTGTGTCTCTCTCTCTCCCCCTCCCCGTTCCCGTGCTCCCTCCGTGCACTTTCCCGCGCCTCGACTCTCTCGGCAAGCAGGCCGGCCCCCTTTTCGGCTCCCGTGCGTTTTCCCTCCAAAAAACTTAGTTTTTTCCTCCTTTTTCCAGGGAGGCAGGCGTGGCTTGTGTGTGTGTGTGTGTGTGTGTGTGTGTGTGTGTGTGTGTGTGTGTGTGTGTGTGTCCCCGTCCTTGCAGGCGGGCCCCTTTCGACAGCCGGCCGTTTTCCCTCCAAAAAACTTAGTATATACACCTTTTCTTTCTTTTTTTCGGCAGGCAGGCAGGTGTGTGTGTGTCCCCGTCCCTCCCGAGAGAGCGCTGCCCCTTGCCTCTGCCCGCAGGTGCCGACGGTCCGCTTTCGCTTGCAGCTCACTCGGCACGGCTGCTGCTGGTGGGAGGGGCCTAAGCTAAGGAGGCCGGCCGGCTGGCGCCCCCCGCGGCTGCGGTCGTTGTCGGGCCGTTGACAGGAGATCAAAGAGCAGGGCCCCCGCCCGGGACTGGCGGGCAGGCAGGCGAGCAAGCAGGCAGGCAAGAGAGGGGGAGAGCGGAGTCCGGGCGGCCGGCAGCCGCGTGCGGACCGGGCTCCAGAGGCGTCGGCCTGCGCCGCTGCGCGCCAGCCGGACGCCCGCGCGCCCGCCCAAGGCCGGCGTCGGGCATCGCTTCTCGGCCTTTTGGCTAAGATCAAGTGTAGTATCTGTTCTTATCAGTTTAATATCTGATACGTCCCCCATCGGGGGACCACATATTAAACGGATTTTTGGAACAGGGAGCTGGATCAGGAGCTTGCTCCGTCCTCTCCACGCATCGGCCCGGTATTGCAGCGCCTCCGGGAACGGTGCACTACCTTCTCTCAGCGGTGAAAAGACAGACGTAGCTAGCAAGCAAGCGAGGTGGACCGGAGCTCCTTCCTCTCCGGTCTCGTCTCTCGTCCATCTGTGCGTCTCTGTGTCTCTCTCTCTCCCCCTCCCCGTTCCCGTGCTCCCTCCGTGCACTTTCCCGCGCCTCGACTCTCTCGGCAAGCAGGCCGGCCCCCTTTTCGGCTCCCGTGCGTTTTCCCTCCAAAAAACTTAGTTTTTTCCTCCTTTTTCCAGGGAGGCAGGCGTGGCTTGTGTGTGTGTGTGTGTGTGTGTGTGTGTGTGTGTGTGTGTGTGTGTGTGTGTGTGTCCCCGTCCTTGCAGGCGGGCCCCTTTCGACAGCCGGCCGTTTTCCCTCCAAAAAACTTAGTATATACACCTTTTCTTTCTTTTTTTCGGCAGGCAGGCAGGTGTGTGTGTGTCCCCGTCCCTCCCGAGAGAGCGCTGCCCCTTGCCTCTGCCCGCAGGTGCCGACGGTCCGCTTTCGCTTGCAGCTCACTCGGCACGGCTGCTGCTGGTGGGAGGGGCCTAAGCTAAGGAGGCCGGCCGGCTGGCGCCCCCCGCGGCTGCGGTCGTTGTCGGGCCGTTGACAGGAGATCAAAGAGCAGGGCCCCCGCCCGGGACTGGCGGGCAGGCAGGCGAGCAAGCAGGCAGGCAAGAGAGGGGGAGAGCGGAGTCCGGGCGGCCGGCAGCCGCGTGCGGACCGGGCTCCAGAGGCGTCGGCCTGCGCCGCTGCGCGCCAGCCGGACGCCCGCGCGCCCGCCCAAGGCCGGCGTCGGGCATCGCTTCTCGGCCTTTTGGCTAAGATCAAGGTTTAAGCCGGCAAGCCCGCAATTCCGAGGTCTTAGTCCAGGGGGTCGGGAAGGCGAGGAGAGGCCGGATGGACTGGATGAACTGAAGCAGGGTCGTGGAGTGTGGAGCCAAGGATTGATGCAGTGCTGACGAGGAGAATCGGTGTGCGGAGAAGGAACGAGACGGTGACGACGGCGGTATTTACCTGGAAGGATTTTGGAAGGAGCGTTTGAGAGCGTTGGCTGGAATTGGCAGGAACGATGGCTGGGCCTTTTGGAGCGAGGAAGGAGCGGAGGAAGAACTCCATCCGTTTCCTACTCCGAGGACGAGGAGAACCCGGAACCTGGAAGAGAGATGAGTTTAAGAATTTGATTTTGAAGCAGTGTTTGGGTGTACGGATGTCGGATGTGTTTTGTTTACAGGACTTTTGCGATAAGGGTATTTTTGATGTGACTTTGGTTTCCGAGACTTTGGTATATGATTTATGGGAGAAGATGCAAGTACGGAAAGAAGAGGCTCCTTTGAACCTCTTCAGTTTTGAACCTTGGTTTGCGGGCAATGTGCAACGTGTTACAGTTTTTGTGCCGGATCCTTTCGTGTCAGAGGAAGACATTGCTGGTTATTTGAAGAAGTACGGGATTTTACATGGAACGGGAACGAAAGAACAGGATTGGGAAGGTGTTTGGACTGGCAAGAGGACTTATTGGATAAGCTTGTTTCGGGATGTGCGTTCCCCAGACGGGTTATCGCATCCGCCCGGGTATTTTGGAATAGGGTCCGAAACGGGGTCCCTGGTTTATCCAGGTCAGCCCATAACATGCAGAAGGTGTTGGCAGTTTGGACACTATGCGAGAGAGTGTAAATGTAAGAGATGTGCTCGATGTGGACTGCAGACTCACGCGGAAAAGGATTGTGTGCAATGTTTTTTCTGTGGGGAATATGGGCATGTTTATAGGGCTTGTGGGGAGAGAAGGGAAATGTTTGGGATTATCGACCAGAAGACAGAGAGCAATGGAATGTCGAGCGAGGAAGGGAGTGTTGTAGGACAGGATAGTGGGAGTAGTGTGGAAGGTGGAGTTGTAAGGAGTGAGAGTGAGGTGAAAGGTGTGGAAAGCATTCGGGGTACGAGTGTCGGTGGAGAGCATAGGGCTAAGGAAGTGTGTAAGGAAGTGAGGGAGAATGGTGAGCAAAGGAAACATAATGCGAGTGAGAGTGATCAGTGTGCTGAGACGGTAAAGATAAATGCAACGGAGAGGCTGAGCGGAAATGTTGTAGTAATAAAGAGGCGGAGGAGGAAAATTGTAGAGAACGGAAAAGGTGTGGCGGGAAGATTGGAAGAAAGAGAAGCGAGTGGAGAAGGATAGTGTAGAAGAATAAGAGTGAGGAAGGGATGATTTGCATAAAGGGTGGGATTATGGAAATGAGACCTGTTTGGGTTGTGGGGATAAAGGTTTTTGGCAGGTTAAAACATGTAAGAGGTATAGGGTTGGATTTTGGGGTTTTAAGTTTGAACAGTAATGATTTTGTGTGGTTTATGACACGTTTGACGATGTTTGGTTTATGACAAGTTTTCAGTATGTTATGTTACCATGAATTGGTGTATGGGTCCGTTATTGTGGGTTGAGTTTGTATTTCTTTATGTTTTATTAGAATTCGGTACATTGTACTTCTGTATTTGGTTGAGAATTATGTGAATATGAAAATAATGAACTTTATTGAACTGTTTTTCAAATAAAAAAAAAAAAAAATCTGTTCTTATCAGTTTAATATCTGATACGTCCCCCATCGGGGGACCACATATTAAACGGATTTTTGGAACAGGGAGCTGGATCAGGAGCTTGCTCCGTCCTCTCCACGCATCGGCCCGGTATTGCAGCGCCTCCGGGAACGGTGCACTACCTTCTCTCAGCGGTGAAAAGACAGACGTAGCTAGCAAGCAAGCGAGGTGGACCGGAGCTCCTTCCTCTCCGGTCTCGTCTCTCGTCCATCTGTGCGTCTCTGTGTCTCTCTCTCTCCCCCTCCCCGTTCCCGTGCTCCCTCCGTGCACTTTCCCGCGCCTCGACTCTCTCGGCAAGCAGGCCGGCCCCCTTTTCGGCTCCCGTGCGTTTTCCCTCCAAAAAACTTAGTTTTTTCCTCCTTTTTCCAGGGAGGCAGGCGTGGCTTGTGTGTGTGTGTGTGTGTGTGTGTGTGTGTGTGTGTGTGTGTGTGTGTGTGTGTGTGTCCCCGTCCTTGCAGGCGGGCCCCTTTCGACAGCCGGCCGTTTTCCCTCCAAAAAACTTAGTATATACACCTTTTCTTTCTTTTTTTCGGCAGGCAGGCAGGTGTGTGTGTGTCCCCGTCCCTCCCGAGAGAGCGCTGCCCCTTGCCTCTGCCCGCAGGTGCCGACGGTCCGCTTTCGCTTGCAGCTCACTCGGCACGGCTGCTGCTGGTGGGAGGGGCCTAAGCTAAGGAGGCCGGCCGGCTGGCGCCCCCCGCGGCTGCGGTCGTTGTCGGGCCGTTGACAGGAGATCAAAGAGCAGGGCCCCCGCCCGGGACTGGCGGGCAGGCAGGCGAGCAAGCAGGCAGGCAAGAGAGGGGGAGAGCGGAGTCCGGGCGGCCGGCAGCCGCGTGCGGACCGGGCTCCAGAGGCGTCGGCCTGCGCCGCTGCGCGCCAGCCGGACGCCCGCGCGCCCGCCCAAGGCCGGCGTCGGGCATCGCTTCTCGGCCTTTTGGCTGCGATCCTTAGTACGTGGCAGGCCCGCGGCTGAGGTAACACCAAAAGACCGGGGAGAGAAGACCGGAGAGGACACCGCCTGGAGGAGACTACGCTGCTGGATTTGCCGGATTTGGACTTTGGATTGGCTTGGACTGCGCTTCGGATTTTCGTTTCCTGGATTGGACGCTTGGACACCAGAAGACTTCGGTTTTGGTGAGAAGGCTGCTTCGGCAGCCGCAAAGGCTGCGGAACGATGGCTGCGGATCCCGGGGCGGCGAGGACGGCTGAGGAGGGTCCCAAGATCCGGAAGACCATCCGCTTCATCTGGAAGCTGGATGGAGAGATGCCGGGGAGGGACGTCTTCGAAGAGGAGATCCTTTTTGGGATCCTGGGTTTGGACGTGGCGGATATCAAGTGCTTGCAGGGGAATCGGGCGCAGCGCTATATGGATCTCTCGTTCGTGGAGGAGAAAGGACATCGCGGCGCTTCCGAGAAGATCATGAAGGCTAAGGAAAGTGGCAGGCTGGAGAATTACGTGTGTCTGGGGCTCCAGAGCAACAATGAAAGGTCAGTGATTCTGCACATGTTTGACCCCTTTGTTCCCGATAGTGACGTCACGACCTTCCTCCGTCGTTACGTCGACGTGTTGGACCCCCCTCGTATCATCATGGACCCTTACAAGGTCTGGACCGGGAAGAGGCAGTATCACGTTGAGCTGAGGCCAGACGACAGAAGTAAGGATGGTTTCGCCCACCCGCCTGCCACTTTCGCCATTGGTCCAGGTAGGGGGTACTTGTTCTACGGGAATCAGCCGCCGTTCTGTCGGAAGTGTCGGGAGTCCGGGCACCGGGAGGCCGAGTGTAACGCGGCGGAGTGTGGGAAGTGCCACCGGCGGGGTCATCAGGCCCGGAACTGCCCCGTTAAAGAGTGTTCCTTGTGTGGCAACACTGGCCATTTGTATCGCAACTGCCTCCTTAGGAACGCCGAGTATGCCAGAGCTGTCCATGACGGATCCGGCCTGGCGGTGGGAGAAACGGAGTCGGACGGCAGTGAGGCTGGGGACACCGAGGACGAACATCAGGATGGTGGTGGAGCGGTCCCTGGGGGAGCCGGGAAGGATGCCGGATGGACGGTGGTGGTGCGGCCGAGACGGAAAGGGAAGGGGAAGGGGAGGCAGCATGAGGAGGACGGCGACGATCCGCAGGAGGGACCATCTCGGGTCGAAGACGGGGTGGTCGGGAGCTGGGCGGATGTGGTGAAGGCCCCCCCCCCCGCCCGAGCAGACGCAGGACCAACCGCAGCACGGGGGGCAGGTGAGGAGGAGGAGGAGATGCACCACATGCCTGTGTTGAGGAAGAAGCCTAGGAAGCGGTCGCAGGCTGGCAAGGGACAGATGGAGACGGGCGACAAGAAGAAGAAGACATCCAGGGAGTACTACGGGGAGGCGGAGCTCGTCCCGGAGACGGTAGCAGCTCTGGTGACGGCGCCAGAGCAGGAGGTGATGGCAGACCGGGAGGTGATGGCAGACCAGGAGGAGATGGAGGAGGGGGCAGCGCCAGCGTCAACGCAGGACGGCCAGGAGCTGGGGGACACCGCAGGCTCCCTCCCCCCTGGGCAGGGAGACAGAGTCATGGCACGGGGCCCCTTCTCTGTGGCGCAGTGCCTTTCAGGTGAGGGGAGCCCTGTGGTGACGTGCCAGGTCGACACCCCGGACCGCGAGTACTCGCGCCGGCCTGACCCTGACCCGGGCTCCAGCCCCAACCCCTCTCCCGACCCCCCTCCCCCCGACCCCGACCCCGACCCCCACCCTGACCGGGGCCCCGACCCCGGCCTCGGTCCCAGCCCCGGATTTGTTCTCGATCCCGGGCCCGACCCCGTCTCTGACATGGAGGTGGGCGTGAGCCCAGTCCCTTCGGTCACCTACATCGAGGGGACAGACACCGACAGTTCGGTCAGTGCAGCAGGGGCAGAGCATCCACTCAGCTCTAGCTCCAGCGACGGTATGGAGAGTGACAGCCCCCCGGAGCAGCCATGACCTTCACAGTGGCCACGGCTAATGTGAGGGGTCTGCGGAACCGGGAGAAACGAGCTGGAGTTTTCCGATATTTGTCCCAAAGGCTTTTGGATATTTGCTTTTTGCAGGAGACCCATCTGAAAGACCACGACGATGTGCTCGCTTACCAGAAGGAGTGGACAAAGGGGCCCTCGTGGTGGAGCGTTGGGGGGGTGAACTCCTCTGGCGTGGGCATCCTGTGTGGTTCCCCAGGGTTTGCGGCACAGGTGGTCAGCTCTGTGGTCCCCGGGCGCCTGCTGGTGGTCGACGGGACCCGGCACGGGGTGCGGACCCGGCTGATCGGTGTGTATGTCCCGGCGGACCGGCGGCAGCAGGGCTCCTTCCTGAAAGATCTGGAGCCCCTGCTGTACACAAACAGAGAGCTGATCATCGGCGGGGATTTTAACATCGACCTGGGGGACTCACAAGGTGAGGGTGCCCATGGGTTACGGTCTCTGATTGCAGATTTTGGCCTGCGGGACGGATTTCAGAATGTCGCACATCACACCTGGGACAACGGAAGGGGGACCTTCAGGCGGCTGGATTATGTCTTCACTTCGGCGAACTGGACGACCCTAAGCAGGCAAGCGACCCCTACTTGGTTTTCCGACCATCACATGCTGACGGCTTCCTTTGGTGTTGAGGACCCTCGTTTCCAGGCCGGATACTGGAAGCTGAACAGGCAAGTCCTGCAGGAGGCGAGATACCAGAGGAAGATCGCTACAGTGCTGAGGGCATGTGCGGAGAGGAGGGACGCCTTCAGTTCGGCGGTGCACTGGTGGGAGTCCTGTAAGCGCACCATCGCGGTGGTGACGAAGAAGTACTGCAGGATCCGCCGCAGCTTGGAGGACCGCCAGTGCACCAAGCTCCAGGAGGAGCTCGAGGCACTGTATGCGCAGCTGAACCAAGGGGGCGCTTACGAGGGGGAGAAGATCGCCCACATCAAGAGCCTGCTTAGGGGTAAGTGGCTGCAGTGGGCTAAGGACTTTCTTTTCAGGCTCCGTGGAGTCTGGAGGGAGAATGACGAAAGCTGCTCGTCCCAGTTCTTCGGCGCCGTGAGGAGGCAACAAGAGCGAGGCTTCTTTGACGGCGTTCGGAGGACGGACGGGTCTGTAGCCACTTCCATACCCGGGATGTTGGAGTGTGCCACAGAATATTACAGCACCCTGTTTGCTGAGAAGGAGACCGACGCCGGTATCAGGAGCAGGCTCCTGGACGGAGTGGAGCCGGCGGTAGACGACCCCGCTGCTCTGGGCGGGGCAGTGTCAGGGGCAGAGATCCGATCTGCCCTGATGGGGATGAAGAAGGGCACTGTCCCTGGCATAGACGGTCTACCGACCGAGTTTTACCTCACCTTTTTTGACCAGCTGGAGCCGCTCTTGGTGCAGGTATTCAACGAGGTGCTGGATCGTGATGGGCTCGGTGCCACCATGAAGATCGGTGTCATCTCCCTCGTCCATAAGGGAGGTGACAAGGCAGACCTGGGGAATTGGCGGCCAATCCAGCTCCTGTGCACTGACTATAAGATCTTGGCCAGGGTGCTGGGCGGCCGCCTGAGAACAGTGATGCCGGCCTTGGTGCAGGCTGACCAGACGTGTGGTGTGGCAGGCCGCAAGATCAGCTGGACCCTGCAGCTGATCCGCGACGTCATCGCGTGGGTGGAAGATAGAGGCCTGCCGCTCCTGCTGGTGAGCCTCGACCAGACCAAGGCCTTTGACCGGGTCCATCACGAGATTCTGTGGGCACTCCTGAAGAGGAAGGGTCTGCCGGACGGGTTTGTCAGGTGGGTCCGGACCTTGTACAACGGGGTGGCATCCCGGGTATGCGTCAACGGAGCGTTGGGCGGGCATATTCCAGTGCGGTGTGGTGTGCGACAGGGCTGTCCTCTCTCGCCCCTGCTGTATGTGCTTTTCCTAGAGATCCTCCTGGACCAGCTCAGGAGGGATCCGGGAGTGGATGGGATCCTGGTGCCAGGTGGAGGAGGGCAGATGGCGAAGATCGCGGCATATGCAGACGACGTCACGCTCTTCCTGGGCTCTGAAGGCGGCCTGGGGAGGGCGCTCAGCATTGTCGAGGATTTCTCAAGAGGTACCGGCGCCCGACTGAACAGGGCCAAGAGCTTAGTGAAGGTCTTCGGGACCTGGCCGAGCGAGCCGCGGGACTTTGGCGGTCTGTCACGGACGACTGGGCCGCTGAAGATCCTGGGGGTGAGCTTTCACTCCACAGATCCTGGAGGTGTCAACTGGGAGGCCGGGTTCCGGAAAGTCAACCGGAAGCTAGGCCTGTGGCAGCAACGATCGCTAACCTGGATCGGGAAGGCGCTGGTACTGAAGGCGGAAGTCCTGCCTCTGCTTCTCCACCTGGCGGTAGTGTACCCCCTGCCGGTCCGGAAGCGGAGAGATCTGGTGAGGAGCATCTTTAACTTCGTCTGGGGTCACACCTACGAACGGGTGAAGAGGTGTGATATGTACAGACCCCTGGCCGATGGGGGTCGGGGGATCTTGGACTTCCCGGCGAAGTTGGACTGCGCCTTCATAGCGAGCCTGTGCACGGTCCTGCACGACAACCCGGCCCACCTGTGCAGCCGGTTTGTCAGTCTCTGGCTGGCGGCGAGCATGCGGCACCTGACGGTCTGGACCAACACGACCCCCAAAGCAGAGCGGCTCCCGCTGCACTACCGCCACGCAGTGCGGTGGCTGCGGGCACACCCGGGGATCAAGGAAGGGACGAACTGTTTGAATCACAGGACCATGTACAGGATGGTGAAGGCGGAAGAACGGCCGGCGATCCCGGGTGTGTCCCGGATCATCTGGCAGCGGGTCCAGCCGGGGGGGCTGGATAACAAGCTGAAGGACCTGAACTGGCTCTGCGTGTGGGGTCGGCTGACGGTCAGGGCCGTCATGCATGCGCACGGGCTCTCCAGACAGAGCCTGTGCCCGCGACACGGCTGCGCGGGCGAAGAGACGGTGGGTCACGTCTTCTGGGAGTGTGCCTTCGCCCAGAGGGTGTGGAGATCGTGCGGGACCCTCTTTGCACAGGTAAGCCCCGATTCCCCCATCACGCAAGCGTCCGTCCTGAGAGGGATCGCCGGCATCCGGGGCCGGAACCGGAAATTCCTGCTGTGGCTACTGGTCAGCCTGGTCAAGGCCTTCATCTGGGATGCCCGGACAGACCTGGTGAAGCACGGCGTGGAGAAGCCTGCTTTTGGGATCCTGCGGAGGGTGAAGGAGGAGGTGGCCAGGAGGGTCCAGTGGGACATTCATAGATGGGGGTTTGCTGCAGCAAAAGAGCGCTGGAAGGATTTGTGCACGGGACATTAGGGGGGTGTTGGTGTGGGACTGTTTTATGATTTGTTAACGGACTTTTTTCTAATAAAAAATATAAAAAAAAAAAAATCTGTTCTTATCAGTTTAATATCTGATACGTCCCCCATCGGGGGACCACATATTAAACGGATTTTTGGAACAGGGAGCTGGATCAGGAGCTTGCTCCGTCCTCTCCACGCATCGGCCCGGTATTGCAGCGCCTCCGGGAACGGTGCACTACCTTCTCTCAGCGGTGAAAAGACAGACGTAGCTAGCAAGCAAGCGAGGTGGACCGGAGCTCCTTCCTCTCCGGTCTCGTCTCTCGTCCATCTGTGCGTCTCTGTGTCTCTCTCTCTCCCCCTCCCCGTTCCCGTGCTCCCTCCGTGCACTTTCCCGCGCCTCGACTCTCTCGGCAAGCAGGCCGGCCCCCTTTTCGGCTCCCGTGCGTTTTCCCTCCAAAAAACTTAGTTTTTTCCTCCTTTTTCCAGGGAGGCAGGCGTGGCTTGTGTGTGTGTGTGTGTGTGTGTGTGTGTGTGTGTGTGTGTGTGTGTGTGTGTGTGTCCCCGTCCTTGCAGGCGGGCCCCTTTCGACAGCCGGCCGTTTTCCCTCCAAAAAACTTAGTATATACACCTTTTCTTTCTTTTTTTCGGCAGGCAGGCAGGTGTGTGTGTGTCCCCGTCCCTCCCGAGAGAGCGCTGCCCCTTGCCTCTGCCCGCAGGTGCCGACGGTCCGCTTTCGCTTGCAGCTCACTCGGCACGGCTGCTGCTGGTGGGAGGGGCCTAAGCTAAGGAGGCCGGCCGGCTGGCGCCCCCCGCGGCTGCGGTCGTTGTCGGGCCGTTGACAGGAGATCAAAGAGCAGGGCCCCCGCCCGGGACTGGCGGGCAGGCAGGCGAGCAAGCAGGCAGGCAAGAGAGGGGGAGAGCGGAGTCCGGGCGGCCGGCAGCCGCGTGCGGACCGGGCTCCAGAGGCGTCGGCCTGCGCCGCTGCGCGCCAGCCGGACGCCCGCGCGCCCGCCCAAGGCCGGCGTCGGGCATCGCTTCTCGGCCTTTTGGCTAAGATCAAGTGTAGTATCTGTTCTTATCAGTTTAATATCTGATACGTCCCCCATCGGGGGACCACATATTAAACGGATTTTTGGAACAGGGAGCTGGATCAGGAGCTTGCTCCGTCCTCTCCACGCATCGGCCCGGTATTGCAGCGCCTCCGGGAACGGTGCACTACCTTCTCTCAGCGGTGAAAAGACAGACGTAGCTAGCAAGCAAGCGAGGTGGACCGGAGCTCCTTCCTCTCCGGTCTCGTCTCTCGTCCATCTGTGCGTCTCTGTGTCTCTCTCTCTCCCCCTCCCCGTTCCCGTGCTCCCTCCGTGCACTTTCCCGCGCCTCGACTCTCTCGGCAAGCAGGCCGGCCCCCTTTTCGGCTCCCGTGCGTTTTCCCTCCAAAAAACTTAGTTTTTTCCTCCTTTTTCCAGGGAGGCAGGCGTGGCTTGTGTGTGTGTGTGTGTGTGTGTGTGTGTGTGTGTGTGTGTGTGTCCCCGTCCTTGCAGGCGGGCCCCTTTCGACAGCCGGCCGTTTTCCCTCCAAAAAACTTAGTATATACACCTTTTCTTTCTTTTTTTCGGCAGGCAGGCAGGTGTGTGTGTGTCCCCGTCCCTCCCGAGAGAGCGCTGCCCCTTGCCTCTGCCCGCAGGTGCCGACGGTCCGCTTTCGCTTGCAGCTCACTCGGCACGGCTGCTGCTGGTGGGAGGGGCCTAAGCTAAGGAGGCCGGCCGGCTGGCGCCCCCCGCGGCTGCGGTCGTTGTCGGGCCGTTGACAGGAGATCAAAGAGCAGGGCCCCCGCCCGGGACTGGCGGGCAGGCAGGCGAGCAAGCAGGCAGGCAAGAGAGGGGGAGAGCGGAGTCCGGGCGGCCGGCAGCCGCGTGCGGACCGGGCTCCAGAGGCGTCGGCCTGCGCCGCTGCGCGCCAGCCGGACGCCCGCGCGCCCGCCCAAGGCCGGCGTCGGGCATCGCTTCTCGGCCTTTTGGCTAAGATCAAGTGTAGTATCTGTTCTTATCAGTTTAATATCTGATACGTCCCCCATCGGGGGACCACATATTAAACGGATTTTTGGAACAGGGAGCTGGATCAGGAGCTTGCTCCGTCCTCTCCACGCATCGGCCCGGTATTGCAGCGCCTCCGGGAACGGTGCACTACCTTCTCTCAGCGGTGAAAAGACAGACGTAGCTAGCAAGCAAGCGAGGTGGACCGGAGCTCCTTCCTCTCCGGTCTCGTCTCTCGTCCATCTGTGCGTCTCTGTGTCTCTCTCTCTCCCCCTCCCCGTTCCCGTGCTCCCTCCGTGCACTTTCCCGCGCCTCGACTCTCTCGGCAAGCAGGCCGGCCCCCTTTTCGGCTCCCGTGCGTTTTCCCTCCAAAAAACTTAGTTTTTTCCTCCTTTTTCCAGGGAGGCAGGCGTGGCTTGTGTGTGTGTGTGTGTGTGTGTGTGTGTGTGTGTGTGTGTGTGTGTGTGTGTGTCCCCGTCCTTGCAGGCGGGCCCCTTTCGACAGCCGGCCGTTTTCCCTCCAAAAAACTTAGTATATACACCTTTTCTTTCTTTTTTTCGGCAGGCAGGCAGGTGTGTGTGTGTCCCCGTCCCTCCCGAGAGAGCGCTGCCCCTTGCCTCTGCCCGCAGGTGCCGACGGTCCGCTTTCGCTTGCAGCTCACTCGGCACGGCTGCTGCTGGTGGGAGGGGCCTAAGCTAAGGAGGCCGGCCGGCTGGCGCCCCCCGCGGCTGCGGTCGTTGTCGGGCCGTTGACAGGAGATCAAAGAGCAGGGCCCCCGCCCGGGACTGGCGGGCAGGCAGGCGAGCAAGCAGGCAGGCAAGAGAGGGGGAGAGCGGAGTCCGGGCGGCCGGCAGCCGCGTGCGGACCGGGCTCCAGAGGCGTCGGCCTGCGCCGCTGCGCGCCAGCCGGACGCCCGCGCGCCCGCCCAAGGCCGGCGTCGGGCATCGCTTCTCGGCCTTTTGGCTAAGATCAAGTGTAGTATCTGTTCTTATCAGTTTAATATCTGATACGTCCCCCATCGGGGGACCACATATTAAACGGATTTTTGGAACAGGGAGCTGGATCAGGAGCTTGCTCCGTCCTCTCCACGCATCGGCCCGGTATTGCAGCGCCTCCGGGAACGGTGCACTACCTTCTCTCAGCGGTGAAAAGACAGACGTAGCTAGCAAGCAAGCGAGGTGGACCGGAGCTCCTTCCTCTCCGGTCTCGTCTCTCGTCCATCTGTGCGTCTCTGTGTCTCTCTCTCTCCCCCTCCCCGTTCCCGTGCTCCCTCCGTGCACTTTCCCGCGCCTCGACTCTCTCGGCAAGCAGGCCGGCCCCCTTTTCGGCTCCCGTGCGTTTTCCCTCCAAAAAACTTAGTTTTTTCCTCCTTTTTCCAGGGAGGCAGGCGTGGCTTGTGTGTGTGTGTGTGTGTGTGTGTGTGTGTGTGTGTGTGTGTGTGTGTGTGTGTGTCCCCGTCCTTGCAGGCGGGCCCCTTTCGACAGCCGGCCGTTTTCCCTCCAAAAAACTTAGTATATACACCTTTTCTTTCTTTTTTTCGGCAGGCAGGCAGGTGTGTGTGTGTCCCCGTCCCTCCCGAGAGAGCGCTGCCCCTTGCCTCTGCCCGCAGGTGCCGACGGTCCGCTTTCGCTTGCAGCTCACTCGGCACGGCTGCTGCTGGTGGGAGGGGCCTAAGCTAAGGAGGCCGGCCGGCTGGCGCCCCCCGCGGCTGCGGTCGTTGTCGGGCCGTTGACAGGAGATCAAAGAGCAGGGCCCCCGCCCGGGACTGGCGGGCAGGCAGGCGAGCAAGCAGGCAGGCAAGAGAGGGGGAGAGCGGAGTCCGGGCGGCCGGCAGCCGCGTGCGGACCGGGCTCCAGAGGCGTCGGCCTGCGCCGCTGCGCGCCAGCCGGACGCCCGCGCGCCCGCCCAAGGCCGGCGTCGGGCATCGCTTCTCGGCCTTTTGGCTAAGATCAAGTGTAGTATCTGTTCTTATCAGTTTAATATCTGATACGTCCCCCATCGGGGGACCACATATTAAACGGATTTTTGGAACAGGGAGCTGGATCAGGAGCTTGCTCCGTCCTCTCCACGCATCGGCCCGGTATTGCAGCGCCTCCGGGAACGGTGCACTACCTTCTCTCAGCGGTGAAAAGACAGACGTAGCTAGCAAGCAAGCGAGGTGGACCGGAGCTCCTTCCTCTCCGGTCTCGTCTCTCGTCCATCTGTGCGTCTCTGTGTCTCTCTCTCTCCCCCTCCCCGTTCCCGTGCTCCCTCCGTGCACTTTCCCGCGCCTCGACTCTCTCGGCAAGCAGGCCGGCCCCCTTTTCGGCTCCCGTGCGTTTTCCCTCCAAAAAACTTAGTTTTTTCCTCCTTTTTCCAGGGAGGCAGGCGTGGCTTGTGTGTGTGTGTGTGTGTGTGTGTGTGTGTGTGTGTGTGTGTGTGTGTGTGTGTCCCCGTCCTTGCAGGCGGGCCCCTTTCGACAGCCGGCCGTTTTCCCTCCAAAAAACTTAGTATATACACCTTTTCTTTCTTTTTTTCGGCAGGCAGGCAGGTGTGTGTGTGTCCCCGTCCCTCCCGAGAGAGCGCTGCCCCTTGCCTCTGCCCGCAGGTGCCGACGGTCCGCTTTCGCTTGCAGCTCACTCGGCACGGCTGCTGCTGGTGGGAGGGGCCTAAGCTAAGGAGGCCGGCCGGCTGGCGCCCCCCGCGGCTGCGGTCGTTGTCGGGCCGTTGACAGGAGATCAAAGAGCAGGGCCCCCGCCCGGGACTGGCGGGCAGGCAGGCGAGCAAGCAGGCAGGCAAGAGAGGGGGAGAGCGGAGTCCGGGCGGCCGGCAGCCGCGTGCGGACCGGGCTCCAGAGGCGTCGGCCTGCGCCGCTGCGCGCCAGCCGGACGCCCGCGCGCCCGCCCAAGGCCGGCGTCGGGCATCGCTTCTCGGCCTTCTGGCTAAGATCGGAAAGTACGTGGCAGGCCCGCGGCTTGATGACTTGGCTGGGGGACGAGAAGACGACGACGGAGAAGACGGAGAAGACGACGGCGGCGACGGCGGCGGAGAGGAGGGAGATCGAGGACCAACCAGAGGGAGGAGAACCAACCTGCCGGAGGAGGACGGAGGCCGCGGATTCCAAGCTACCACGGGTAGTCGCCCTGGGTTGAGCCCAGGGGGCGAAGTGGGGCTTCCTGATGGCGGCGGCGGCGGCGACGACGGCGGCGGCGGGTGAGTGGACCCGCGACCTGGCGGCTGGGCACCCTCTGTCCCGTGAGGGACAGATGCGGCGCACAGTGCGCTTCGTGGTGAAGACGGCGGAAGATAAGGCTACCTGGATGAAGAGGGACAAGTTTGAAAGAGACATTTTGTTTCATGGACTTGGGATTAAGGTCAAGGATATCACTAGTTTGCAGGATTTCCCGGGGAAAGGTATTTTTGATTTGACAATGGAGTCGGACAAGTTGTGCGAGACTGTGTGGCAGAAGGCGCAATCCGGGAAAAATTCTTTTCCGATGTCTTTGTTTTTGATGGAGCCTCTCTTTGCGAGGGAGCTGAGGACGCTTACCGTCCACCTGTTTAACACGTTGTTGCCTGAGCGAGACATTGTGATGTATTTAACCAGGTTTGTGGACATTCAAGGGGCCGGCAGCAAAGTGGTGGACGAGGCGGGGGTCTGGACCGGGAGGAGGAGGTATTTGGTCAGGCTCCGACCTCAGCCGTCTGGAGAGGAGGGCGTTTTGCATCCCCCTGCCTACTTTAATATCGGGTCAAACAGGGGCTACCTTTTCTACCCAGGGCAGCCCCTGACATGTAAAAAGTGTTTGCAACAGGGACACATTGCAGCGAACTGCCCAGGAGGTTTCTGCAGGAGGTGCGGTGCGGAGGGACACGAGGCGAAGAACTGCGGACAGGTACTGACATGTGATCTGTGTGGGTCAGCGGGTCACGTGTATCGCTCGTGTCCCAGAAAGCAGAAGAGCTTTGCGGACATTGTGAAGGCTCCCCCGAAAGATCCGAGACTGGAATTACCAGGACCCTCCGGTGGTCCGTTTATGTTTTTCGGGACTGTGGGGAAAACTAAGGAGGGGGATAAGGGTGGACCGGGGCAAGCAGCAGAGGGGGCGGGTGAAGCGGGTGACGAACACCCAGAGTCCAGGTCCTGGGCTGATATGGTCCCAGAAGGCCGACCAGAGTCCCCGAGCTGGTCCCCGGTTTTAAGTAGGTCTACAAAGAGGAAGGGAGGGAGAGGGCCGAAGGGCCCTGATTTGCGACGCGCCAAGTTGGGGTTGCAAAATCGTTTCCGGGGGCTGCCTATTGAGACTTTAGGCAGCGATTCAGATGGAGTGGAGGAAGACAGTAGCCGGGAGGGGGTAGCATCCGGGAAATCCCTCGAGCCTGGTTTCGAAAAGGTGGAGGGTGCGGGTGGAGCGACGGGAAAGAAAGGAGAGGAGGTGGCGGGGAGGGGAAACGCAAGGGGGGAAAGGTCAGGGGAGGGATTGGAGGTGGAGGGGGGTACTCTTTCTGCCGTTTCAGTCACCCCTGAGGAATCAGAGGAGGTGGAGGTGAGCGAGGAGCCACTTCCTCCAGGTCAAGGTGAGTCGGTAGTGGCTAGTGAGGGAAGTGAGATGGAGGTAGGGAGTTTAAAAGAGATAGAACAGCCGGCTCACCCGCAGGTACCCGGGGATCCCGAGAGCGAGTCATCTTCCTCGGGGGAGGGGAGCTTGCAGCACTCCGGGGAGGGGGAGAGCGATTCAACATCAGCTGAGACAGATAACTCAGAGGTTAGCCAGGAAGAGGAGACTAGGGTACAAACTTCTCATGACCCGCCATGAGTCGTATTATTTGTACGGTAAATGTGAGGGGTTTGAGGAACCCTGCGAAGCGGACTGGCGTCTTCAAAGACCTTGCGAGTCGCCAGTTCGGCTTTTGTTTTGTTCAGGAGGTTCATTTGGGGTCACAGAAGGATGTAGCGGATTTTAAGAAAGAATGGCAAAAAGGAGAGTCCTGGTGGAGCATTGGAGGGGTGCACTCTTCAGGCATCGGGATTTTATGTGGGGTGTCAAATTTTGTGGGGGGTGAGGTTTGTGTGGTTGTTCCGGGGCGTTTATTGGTAGTGGATGGGGTGTGGGACGGCCTGAAAGTGCGCCTGATAGCGGTGTATGGACCGGCTGAAAGGCGCCTTCAGGCAGATTTTATAAGAAAGATCGAGCCACTCCTATTTACCAACAGAACGGTGGTGATGGGCGGGGATTTTAATGTCGATATTGGTGACACAAATAGGGCAGGGGCGCGAGCCCTGAGAGAGTTGGTGAGTCATTTTAAATTGCAGGACGGCCTTAACATCTCGGGCCCGGCCTCTAAACAGTTTACTTGGAGCAACGGCAAGGATATCTTCAGGAGACTGGATTACATCTTCACTACCCTAAGTGGACGGTCTACGGTAGGACATATTGTTCCTGTATGGTTTTCTGACCACATGTTGCTGTCTGCCTGTCTGACCTCGGATGACCCAGGCCCCAGATCAGGTTACTGGAGGCTAAATGTTAAGGTGTTGTCCGAGGTTGAGTTCAGAAGCAGGATAGTTGACCTGATTGAAAGTCTCTGCAGTCAGAGATGGAAATATCTGTCCGCTGTCAATTGGTGGGAGATGTGTAAAAGAGTTATATGCAAGGAATCGGTCAAATATTGCCGAGACAGGAGACGGAAGGAGAGGGAGGATTTAGATCAGCTCCAACAGGAGTTACAGACCCTCTATGAGGGATTTAATCAGGGAGGCTCTTTTGACGCACCGAAGGCGGCGGAGATCAGGCTTCGGATGAAAGAGTGGTGGTTGGCGCGAGCCAACGATTTTCTCTTTAGAGCGAAGGGAAATTGGAGGGAAAAGGATGAGAAATGCTCGGCTATGTTTTTCGGCTCGGTGCGTTCTCGGCAAGCCAGAACTTTGGTGGAGGGCCTAAAGCAAAAAGACGGTTCCGTTACCTCTGACCCAGCAGATATGGTCAGGTGTGCCTCGGATTTTTACAGGGAACTGTTCTCGGGGAAACCAGTGGACACTGACTTGTGGGAGGAGTGGTTGGCGGGAATAGTGACGGTAGAGGAGGGCATGCCTGAACTGGAGGGAGAGCTTTCGGGTGAGGAACTAAGGGAAGCCATGGCAGGGATGCGGAGGGGGACGGCTCCCGGAATTGATGGCTTGCCCATTGACTTTTACGTGGTGTTTTGGGATAAACTGCAGCCTATCCTGCTCGAAGTTTTTAACGAAATCTTAGAGTCAGGGGAGTTAACGGGAACTATGAAAACTGGAGTTCTGTCTTTGATTTTTAAGAAAGGGGACAAGGAGGACCTGGAAAACTGGAGGCCGATCCAATTGCTCTGCACTGACTATAAGATCCTGGCCAGGGTGCTGAGTAGGCGGCTGAGGAAGGTGATGCCGGGTCTGGTCTGCAGGGATCAGACCTGCAGTGTGGAAGGAAGGAAACTAGCCTGGAATCTCCAGTTGGTGAGAGACATCATTGAATGGGTGGAGGAAAGGGGCTTGGAGCTCATTCTGGTAAGCTTAGATCAAAGTAAAGCCTTTGACAGAGTGTGTCATCCCTTCCTTTGGGAGGTTTTAAAGAGACTAGGGATTGGTGGAACTTTTATCCGATGGCTCAGGATTTTATATAACGGGGTCATCTCAAGGGTATGTGTGAATGGAAGGTTGGGGATGGGGTTCGTGGTTAGCCGTGGGGTGAGGCAGGGGTGTCCCTTGTCCCCGCTCCTCTACGTGCTATACCTGGAGCCCTTTTTGCGACGAATCCAGAGTGACCCTTGGGTGGAAGGTGTACTAGTCCCGGGTAGCGGTGGAGCACAGGCAAAGTTGATGGCTTACGCAGACGATGTCACTTTGTTTCTTACCACTGACAGGTCTCTCACTCGGGTTCTGCAGATAGCGGACGCCATGGCTGCAGGAACGGGTGCACTGCTTAATCTCAGCAAGTGCACCGTCAAATATTTTGGCAGATGGAAAAACAGGCAGGATGTGGTAGGAGGTCTCAAACTAGAGACAGGGCCCGTGAAGATCTTGGGGGTCAGTTTCCATACTGCTGACTCTGCCACAATTAACTGGAGGAGTAAGATCTCAAAAGTGAATCAGAAGTTAGGTTTGTGGCAGAGTAGGCATTTGACACTGGTAGGAAAAGTCCTGGTAGTGAAGGTGGATATATTGCCGTTGCTCATCCATCTGGCCTGTGTTTTCCCGCTGCCTCCCAGGTTCCGTAGAGAGCTGGTGAGGACCATCTTCCGCTTCGTTTGGGGCGGAGGATATGAGTACATCAAGCGGGTGGACATGCACAGGCCGGTGGAGGAAGGAGGTCGGGCGGTGCCGGACCTGCCGGTGAAATTGGACTCACTTTTCATCTCGGGGCTGTGCAGACTTCTGAAGGAGAGTCCGGACCACCTGTGCGTCCCCTTTGCACACTTGTGGTTTGCCTCTGCAGTAAAACATTTGGTAGTGTGGACAAACACAACACCCAAGGCAGAAAAGCTGCCATGGTATTACAGACATGCGGTGCAATGGCTAAAAAAGCACCCGGATGCTAAGGAAGGTGCAGCATTGCTGGACCACAAGGCACTGTACCAGCTGGCTACTGCAAAGGAGGAGCCGGCTATTGTGGGAGTTCCAGGAGAGGTCTGGAAGCAAACGCAAGCGGTAGGGCTGGAAAATAAGCTGAAGGACCTCAATTGGTTGGTGGTGTGGAATAGACTTCCAGTCCGAGAGACTTTACACAGACATGGGCTCTCCAGGCAGGACAAGTGCCCACGCACTGACTGCCAAGAAACCGAGTCCATCGCACACGTTTTATGGGATTGTGGGTTTGCACAGAGGGTATGGGACCAGTGTGGGGGTTTTTTAACGCAGGTGAAGTCAGACTTTGTGGTGTCCAGACAAGTTCTACTGCGGGGACTCCCAAAAACACGTAGATGGGGGGTCAACTTTTTGTTATGGTTGGTTATTAGTTTGGTAAAATATCATTTGTGGGCATCACGCAAAGACCTCACTGAGCATGGGGTCAGTGGAGCACCAGCCGCTGTCGTGCATACGGTGAAATATGATATAGCATGTCGGGTAAAATGGGATATTCTGAGGTGGGGTTTTGCGGCAGCCAAGGAGAGGTGGAAGGGGCTATTTTCGTTGGGGTGATTATTATGTTTTGTATAGTAAAAGTCGGTATGGTTTTGGTGAATGTTTTGTTTTTTCAGATGTGGGGGTGGGTTTTGATTTGCATTTGAGGCGGGGTTAAGGAAATTGTATTTTGCTTGGGTTTTCAGAGGTGTGGGCTTTTGAATGTTGTTTTCTGTGTTTTTTGAGTAACATGTGGGTTGATTTTTTGTGTGATGGGTCTTTTTTGCTGTTTTGTATGTTTTATACGTTTCTAATAAAAAAAAAAAAAAAAAAAAAATCTGTTCTTATCAGTTTAATATCTGATACGTCCCCCATCGGGGGACCACATATTAAACGGATTTTTGGAACAGGGAGCTGGATCAGGAGCTTGCTCCGTCCTCTCCACGCATCGGCCCGGTATTGCAGCGCCTCCGGGAACGGTGCACTACCTTCTCTCAGCGGTGAAAAGACAGACGTAGCTAGCAAGCAAGCGAGGTGGACCGGAGCTCCTTCCTCTCCGGTCTCGTCTCTCGTCCATCTGTGCGTCTCTGTGTCTCTCTCTCTCCCCCTCCCCGTTCCCGTGCTCCCTCCGTGCACTTTCCCGCGCCTCGACTCTCTCGGCAAGCAGGCCGGCCCCCTTTTCGGCTCCCGTGCGTTTTCCCTCCAAAAAACTTAGTTTTTTCCTCCTTTTTCCAGGGAGGCAGGCGTGGCTTGTGTGTGTGTGTGTGTGTGTGTGTGTGTGTGTGTGTGTGTGTGTGTGTGTGTGTGTGTGTCCCCGTCCTTGCAGGCGGGCCCCTTTCGACAGCCGGCCGTTTTCCCTCCAAAAAACTTAGTATATACACCTTTTCTTTCTTTTTTTCGGCAGGCAGGCAGGTGTGTGTGTGTCCCCGTCCCTCCCGAGAGAGCGCTGCCCCTTGCCTCTGCCCGCAGGTGCCGACGGTCCGCTTTCGCTTGCAGCTCACTCGGCACGGCTGCTGCTGGTGGGAGGGGCCTAAGCTAAGGAGGCCGGCCGGCTGGCGCCCCCCGCGGCTGCGGTCGTTGTCGGGCCGTTGACAGGAGATCAAAGAGCAGGGCCCCCGCCCGGGACTGGCGGGCAGGCAGGCGAGCAAGCAGGCAGGCAAGAGAGGGGGAGAGCGGAGTCCGGGCGGCCGGCAGCCGCGTGCGGACCGGGCTCCAGAGGCGTCGGCCTGCGCCGCTGCGCGCCAGCCGGACGCCCGCGCGCCCGCCCAAGGCCGGCGTCGGGCATCGCTTCTCGGCCTTTTGGCTAAGATCAAGTGTAGTATCTGTTCTTATCAGTTTAATATCTGATACGTCCCCCATCGGGGGACCACATATTAAACGGATTTTTGGAACAGGGAGCTGGATCAGGAGCTTGCTCCGTCCTCTCCACGCATCGGCCCGGTATTGCAGCGCCTCCGGGAACGGTGCACTACCTTCTCTCAGCGGTGAAAAGACAGACGTAGCTAGCAAGCAAGCGAGGTGGACCGGAGCTCCTTCCTCTCCGGTCTCGTCTCTCGTCCATCTGTGCGTCTCTGTGTCTCTCTCTCTCCCCCTCCCCGTTCCCGTGCTCCCTCCGTGCACTTTCCCGCGCCTCGACTCTCTCGGCAAGCAGGCCGGCCCCCTTTTCGGCTCCCGTGCGTTTTCCCTCCAAAAAACTTAGTTTTTTCCTCCTTTTTCCAGGGAGGCAGGCGTGGCTTGTGTGTGTGTGTGTGTGTGTGTGTGTGTGTGTGTGTGTGTGTGTGTGTGTGTGTGTGTGTCCCCGTCCTTGCAGGCGGGCCCCTTTCGACAGCCGGCCGTTTTCCCTCCAAAAAACTTAGTATATACACCTTTTCTTTCTTTTTTTCGGCAGGCAGGCAGGTGTGTGTGTGTCCCCGTCCCTCCCGAGAGAGCGCTGCCCCTTGCCTCTGCCCGCAGGTGCCGACGGTCCGCTTTCGCTTGCAGCTCACTCGGCACGGCTGCTGCTGGTGGGAGGGGCCTAAGCTAAGGAGGCCGGCCGGCTGGCGCCCCCCGCGGCTGCGGTCGTTGTCGGGCCGTTGACAGGAGATCAAAGAGCAGGGCCCCCGCCCGGGACTGGCGGGCAGGCAGGCGAGCAAGCAGGCAGGCAAGAGAGGGGGAGAGCGGAGTCCGGGCGGCCGGCAGCCGCGTGCGGACCGGGCTCCAGAGGCGTCGGCCTGCGCCGCTGCGCGCCAGCCGGACGCCCGCGCGCCCGCCCAAGGCCGGCGTCGGGCATCGCTTCTCGGCCTTTTGGCCTAAGATCCCGTGTGCGTGGCCTGACCGCGGCTCGGGTTCTGAAGCCAAAGGAGGGAAGAGACGGACGGCGCAGCTTTTTTAAGCGACGGCGATTTTTTTCCGTGGCGGAAGGGACTCCGGCCACTTTGAGAATGGAGAAGATTTCCAGCAGGACCGCAAGACCAAGGCACACTGTACGTTTCGTGTTGCGAGAGGAGGCTTCGGACAAGGATTTTGCCAAGAGAGACGCTTTCGAGGACGTCGTCCTTTTCAAGCACCTGGCCTTGCAGCCTGAAGACATCTATTGCCTGCAGAACTTTCCAGGTAAAAGGATTTTTGATTTGTCACTATTTTCTGCGGTACAGTGCACGAAAATATGGTCCACATTGGCTGCTCGCAGACAGGAGGAACCTTTTGTTCATTTTTATCTCGAACCTTTGTTTGCTCGCGAGTCGAGACCCATATGGGTCCATATGAATAATCCTTTCACCCCGGAAGCAGACATCGTCAACTTTCTTAAAAGATTTGTTGACGTGCAAGATACAGGGACAAAAGTAATGGACAGGAAGAGAGTCTGGAACGGCAAAAGAAGGTTTCTTGTGCGTTTCAGAGCAGACCCCAGCGCAGAGGATGGGCTTTTGCACCCCCCTGCACACTTTTCAATTGGAGCTTACACAGGTTACCTGAACTATCCAGACCAGCCTTTCGCATGCAGACGGTGTAACCAGAGAGGCCACTACGCTGCCGACTGTGAAGCGGAGGTCTGCCGAAGATGCGACACCGTGGGACACAGCACCTTGATGTGCAGAGCCGAGCCAAAGTGCAATCTGTGCGGGGCTTCTGGACACATCTACAAGGTATGCCCGATAAAAGCACGGAGTTTCGCAGCAGTGACGGGTGGCTCGTTGGCAGTGCGTGCAACCGCAGCTCCTCTTACGGAAGACAGGGCAGCTGCGCCAGCAGAGAGATCGACACCGGTGTCACTGGTCCCGGACGCTGCTGAGGAGGAGATGGAACCTGAGGGGGTGGAACAAGGGCATAAAGAAACGGATCACGGGCAGACGACAACAGCACTTACCTCAGCAGATGATCGCCACGGCCAGGAAGAAGCGGAGATCCCGGTGAGCGCAGAGGGGGTCCCGGTGAGTGCAGAGGAGGAAGATGGGGTCTCGCTCGCCTCGCTTGAGCAACTGAGAGAGTTGGCGGAGGGCTCAAGCGTGCCCCCTGCGGAGAAAGAAATGTCAGATTGGGGAGAGATAGTGGATACTGCGGAGGCCATGGACACTGCCCTGGCCAAGAAGGGTGGGAAAAGGAAGGCGGAACACTATGCGCCCTTCCTGGTGAAAAAACCGGGCATGGACCCTCTGGACTACCTCGAGTCGATGGCCACAGATTCGTTGGCCCAGACTGAATCCACGCCATTAGGAACGGAGGGTGAGGTAAGTGGTGTGGGAGTCCCCCCCCTCACGGCGGAACCAGGAATGTCTTCGAGCTGTGTCATTCCAGAGACTGAGCTGACCCCGACCCCGGCAGGAGCCCCTGAGGAATGCATGCAGCCACGTGTCGCCCTGCAGAGAAAAGAACAGGACGTCTTTATTTTCGCAGAGGTACCCTTGAAATTCAAGGTATTTTGTAAATGGGACGAAAAGGCCAGCAAACTGATCTGGCCTTCGACCTTTAACGAGCAGCAGCTATCCCCGGCAGGGATCGTGGTGCGGTGTGGGCACTTTGGTGAGGAGATCACAACTCTGGAGGTAAGAGGCTGTAACCAGATGGACGCAGTCGCTAAGAAGATAGCGCTAAACAACCTGGTTAAGGAATGGTTTGCGGGCGACGGAGATCTGAAAGAGAGGTACGAGAGGGAGGTGGAAAGACGCCCAGGCAACGTGGTGGTGAATCTGGATTT
>NW_028296800.1:0-38313 GCF_055471065.1 Atractosteus spatula | reverse complement strand
GCAGAAAGTGTCAAAACGTGTTTTGCAGCACAAATAAACATGTTTCAGCAACTTTGGTCACCCCCATGTAACTTATAGGGAAGGTACAGCAGACTTTTCAAAACGTGTTTTTCAGCCCGAAATAAACGCGTTTTGACAAACTGTTGAATCCCAATGTACCTGCCAGGCTCAGAAGTGCTCACTGACTCAGCTCTTCACCCCAGTGTGCAGAAAGTGTCAATACGTGTTTTGCAGCACAAATAAACATGTTTCAGCAACTTTGGTCACCCCCATGCAACTTATAGGGAAGGTACAGCAGACTTTTCAAAACGTGTTTTTCAGCCCGAAATAAACGCGTTTTGACAGACTGTTGAATCCCAATGTACCTGCCAGGCTCAGAAGTGCTCACTGACTCAGCTCTTCACCCCAGTGTGCAGAAAGTGTCAAAACGTGTTTTGCAGCACAAATAAACATGTTTCAGCAACTTTGGTCACCCCCATGTAACTTATAGGGAAGGAACAGCTGACTTTTCAAAACGTGTTTTTCAGCCCGAAATAAACGCGTTTTGACAGACTGTTGAATCCCAAAGTACCTGCCAGGCTCAGAAGTGCTCACTGACTCAGCTCTTCACCCCAGTGTGCAGAAAGTGTCAAAACGTGTTTTGCAGCACAAATAAACATGTTTCAGCAACTTTGGTCACCCCCATGTAACTTATAGGGAAGGTACAGCAGACTTTTCAAAACGTGTTTTTCAGCCCGAAATAAACGCGTTTTGACAGACTGTTGAATCCCAATGTACCTGCCAGGCTCAGAAGTGCTCACTGACTCAGCTCTTCACCCCAGTGTGCAGAAAGTGTCAAAACGTGTTTTGCAGCACAAATAAACATGTTTCAGCAACTTTGGTCACCCCAATGCAACTTATAGGGAAGGTACAGCAGACTTTTCAAAACGTGTTTTTCAGCCCGAAATAAACGCGTTTTGACAGACTGTTGAATCCCAATGTACCTGCCAGGCTCAGAAGTGCTCACTGACTCAGCTCTTCACCCCAGTGTGCAGAAAGTGTCAATACGTGTTTTGCAGCACAAATAAACATGTTTCAGCAACTTTGGTCACCCCCATGCAACTTATAGGGAAGGTACAGCAGACTTTTCAAAACGTGTTTTTCAGCCCGAAATAAACGCGTTTTGACAGACTGTTGAATCCCAATGTACCTGCCAGGCTCAGAAGTGCTCACTGACTCAGCTCTTCACCCCAGTGTGCAGAAAGTGTCAAAACGTGTTTTGCAGCACAAATAAACATGTTTCAGCAACTTTGGTCACCCCCATGTAACTTATAGGGAAGGTACAGCAGACTTTTCAAAACGTGTTTTTCAGCCCGAAATAAACGCGTTTTGACAGACTGTTGAATCCCAATGTACCTGCCAGGCTCAGAAGTGCTCACTGACTCAGCTCTTCACCCCAGTGTGCAGAAAGTGTCAATACGTGTTTTGCAGCACAAATAAACATGTTTCAGCAACTTTGGTCACCCCCATGCAACTTATAGGGAAGGTACAGCAGACTTTTCAAAACGTGTTTTTCAGCCCGAAATAAACGCGTTTTGACAGACTGTTGAATCCCAATGTACCTGCCAGGCTCAGAAGTGCTCACTGACTCAGCTCTTCACCCCAGTGTGCAGAAAGTGTCAATACGTGTTTTGCAGCACAAATAAACATGTTTCAGCAACTTTGGTCACCCCCATGCAACTTATAGGGAAGGTACAGCAGACTTTTCAAAACGTGTTTTTCAGCCCGAAATAAACGCGTTTTGACAGACTGTTGAATCCCAATGTACCTGCCAGGCTCAGAAGTGCTCACTGACTCAGCTCTTCACCCCAGTGTGCAGAAAGTGTCAAAACGTGTTTTGCAGCACAAATAAACATGTTTCAGCAACTTTGGTCACCCCAATGCAACTTATAGGGAAGGTACAGCAGACTTTTCAAAACGTGTTTTTCAGCCCGAAATAAACGCGTTTTGACAGACTGTTGAATCCCAATGTACCTGCCAGGCTCAGAAGTGCTCACTGACTCAGCTCTTCACCCCAGTGTGCAGAAAGTGTCAATACGTGTTTTGCAGCACAAATAAACATGTTTCAGCAACTTTGGTCACCCCAATGCAACTTATAGGGAAGGTACAGCAGACTTTTCAAAACGTGTTTTTCAGCCCGAAATAAACGCGTTTTGACAGACTGTTGAATCCCAATGTACCTGCCAGGCTCAGACGTGCTCACTGACTCAGCTCTTCACCCCAGTGTGCAGAAAGTGTCAATACGTGTTTTGCAGCACAAATAAACATGTTTCAGCAACTTTGGTCACCCCCATGCAACTTATAGGGAAGGTACAGCAGACTTTTCAAAACGTGTTTTTCAGCCCGAAATAAACGCGTTTTGACAGACTGTTGAATCCCAATGTACCTGCCAGGCTCAGAAGTGCTCACTGACTCAGCTCTTCACCCCAGTGTGCAGAAAGTGTCAATACGTGTTTTGCAGCACAAATAAACATGTTTCAGCAACTTTGGTCACCCCCATGCAACTTATAGGGAAGGTACAGCAGACTTTTCAAAACGTGTTTTTCAGCCCGAAATAAACGCGTTTTGACAGACTGTTGAATCCCAATGTACCTGCCAGGCTCAGAAGTGCTCACTGACTCAGCTCTTCACCCCAGTGTGCAGAAAGTGTCAAAACGTGTTTTGCAGCACAAATAAACATGTTTCAGCAACTTTGGTCACCCCAATGCAACTTATAGGGAAGGTACAGCAGACTTTTCAAAACGTGTTTTTCAGCCCGAAATAAACGCGTTTTGACAGACTGTTGAATCCCAATGTACCTGCCAGGCTCAGAAGTGCTCACTGACTCAGCTCTTCACCCCAGTGTGCAGAAAGTGTCAATACGTGTTTTGCAGCACAAATAAACATGTTTCAGCAACTTTGGTCACCCCCATGCAACTTATAGGGAAGGTACAGCAGACTTTTCAAAACGTGTTTTTCAGCCCGAAATAAACGCGTTTTGACAGACTGTTGAATCCCAATGTACCTGCCAGGCTCAGAAGTGCTCACTGACTCAGCTCTTCACCCCAGTGTGCAGAAAGTGTCAAAACGTGTTTTGCAGCACAAATAAACATGTTTCAGCAACTTTGGTCACCCCCATGTAACTTATAGGGAAGGTAAAGCAGACTTTTCAAAACGTGTTTTTCAGCCCGAAATAAACGCGTTTTGACAGACTGTTGAATCCCAATGTACCTGCCAGGCTCAGAAGTGCTCACTGACTCAGCTCTTCACCCCAGTGTGCAGAAAGTGTCAAAACGTGTTTTGCAGCACAAATAAACATGTTTCAGCAACTTTGGTCACCCCCATGTAACTTATAGGGAAGGTACAGCAGACTTTTCAAAACGTGTTTTTCAGCCCGAAATAAACGCGTTTTGACAGACTGTTGAATCCCAATGTACCTGCCAGGCTCAGAAGTGCTCACTGACTCAGCTCTTCACCCCAGTGTGCAGAAAGTGTCAAAACGTGTTTTGCAGCACAAATAAACATGTTTCAGCAACTTTGGTCACCCCCATGTAACTTATAGGGAAGGTACAGCAGACTTTTCAAAACGTGTTTTTCAGCCCGAAATAAACGCGTTTTGACAGACTGTTGAATCCCAATGTACCTGCCAGGCTCAGAAGTGCTCACTGACTCAGCTCTTCACCCCAGTGTGCAGAAAGTGTCAATACGTGTTTTGCAGCACAAATAAACATGTTTCAGCAACTTTGGTCACCCCCATGCAACTTATAGGGAAGGTACAGCAGACTTTTCAAAACGTGTTTTTCAGCCCGAAATAAACGCGTTTTGACAGACTGTTGAATCCCAATGTACCTGCCAGGCTCAGAAGTGCTCACTGACTCAGCTCTTCACCCCAGTGTGCAGAAAGTGTCAAAACGTGTTTTGCAGCACAAATAAACATGTTTCAGCAACTTTGGTCACCCCCATGCAACTTATAGGGAAGGTACAGCAGACTTTTCAAAACGTGTTTTTCAGCCCGAAATAAACGCGTTTTGACAGACTGTTGAATCCCAATGTACCTGCCAGGCTCAGAAGTGCTCACTGACTCAGCTCTTCACCCCAGTGTGCAGAAAGTGTCAAAACGTGTTTTGCAGCACAAATAAACATGTTTCAGCAACTTTGGTCACCCCAATGCAACTTATAGGGAAGGTACAGCAGACTTTTCAAAACGTGTTTTTCAGACCGAAATAAACGCGTTTTGACAGACTGTTGAATCCCAATGTACCTGCCAGGCTCAGAAGTGCTCACTGACTCAGCTCTTCACCCCAGTGTGCAGAAAGTGTCAATACGTGTTTTGCAGCACAAATAAACATGTTTCAGCAACTTTGGTCACCCCCATGCAACTTATAGGGAAGGTACAGCAGACTTTTCAAAACGTGTTTTTCAGCCCGAAATAAACGCGTTTTGACAGACTGTTGAATCCCAATGTACCTGCCAGGCTCAGAAGTGCTCACTGACTCAGCTCTTCACCCCAGTGTGCAGAAAGTGTCAAAACGTGTTTTGCAGCACAAATAAACATGTTTCAGCAACTTTGGTCACCCCCATGTAACTTATAGGGAAGGTACAGCAGACTTTTCAAAACGTGTTTTTCAGCCCGAAATAAACGCGTTTTGACAGACTGTTGAATCCCAATGTACCTGCCAGGCTCAGAAGTGCTCACTGACTCAGCTCTTCACCCCAGTGTGCAGAAACTGTCAATACGTGTTTTGCAGCACAAATAAACATGTTTCAGCAACTTTGGTCACCCCCATGCAACTTATAGGGAAGGTACAGCAGACTTTTCAAAACGTGTTTTTCAGCCCGAAATAAACGCGTTTTGACAGACTGTTGAATCCCAATGTACCTGCCAGGCTCAGAAGTGCTCACTGACTCAGCTCTTCACCCCAGTGTGCAGAAAGTGTCAAAACGTGTTTTGCAGCACAAATAAACATGTTTCAGCAACTTTGGTCACCCCAATGCAACTTATAGGGAAGGTACAGCAGACTTTTCAAAACGTGTTTTTCAGCCCGAAATAAACGCGTTTTGACAGACTGTTGAATCCCAATGTACCTGCCAGGCTCAGAAGTGCTCACTGACTCAGCTCTTCACCCCAGTGTGCAGAAAGTGTCAATACGTGTTTTGCAGCACAAATAAACATGTTTCAGCAACTTTGGTCACCCCCATGCAACTTATAGGGAAGGTACAGCAGAATTTTCAAAACGTGTTTTTCAGCCCGAAATAAACGCGTTTTGACAGACTGTTGAATCCCAATGTACCTGCCAGGCTCAGAAGTGCTCACTGACTCAGCTCTTCACCCCAGTGTGCAGAAAGTGTCAAAACGTGTTTTGCAGCACAAATAAACATGTTTCAGCAACTTTGGTCACCCCCATGTAACTTATAGGGAAGGTACAGCAGACTTTTCAAAACGTGTTTTTCAGCCCGAAATAAACGCGTTTTGACAAACTGTTGAATCCCAATGTACCTGCCAGGCTCAGAAGTGCTCACTGACTCAGCTCTTCACCCCAGTGTGCAGAAAGTGTCAATACGTGTTTTGCAACACAAATAAACATGTTTCAGCAACTTTGGTCACCCCCATGCAACTTATAGGGAAGGTACAGCAGACTTTTCAAAACGTGTTTTTCAGCCCGAAATAAACGCGTTTTGACAGACTGTTGAATCCCAATGTACCTGCCAGGCTCAGAAGTGCTCACTGACTCAGCTCTTCACCCCAGTGTGCAGAAAGTGTCAAAACGTGTTTTGCAGCACAAATAAACATGTTTCAGCAACTTTGGTCACCCCCATGTAACTTATAGGGAAGGAACAGCTGACTTTTCAAAACGTGTTTTTCAGCCCGAAATAAACGCGTTTTGACAGACTGTTGAATCCCAAAGTACCTGCCAGGCTCAGAAGTGCTCACTGACTCAGCTCTTCACCCCAGTGTGCAGAAAGTGTCAAAACGTGTTTTGCAGCACAAATAAACATGTTTCAGCAACTTTGGTCACCCCCATGTAACTTATAGGGAAGGTACAGCAGACTTTTCAAAACGTGTTTTTCAGCCCGAAATAAACGCGTTTTGACAGACTGTTGAATCCCAATGTACCTGCCAGGCTCAGAAGTGCTCACTGACTCAGCTCTTCACCCCAGTGTGCAGAAAGTGTCAAAACGTGTTTTGCAGCACAAATAAACATGTTTCAGCAACTTTGGTCACCCCCATGTAACTTATAGGGAAGGTACAGCAGACTTTTCAAAACGTGTTTTTCAGCCCGAAATAAACGCGTTTTGACAGACTGTTGAATCCCAATGTACCTGCCAGGCTCAGAAGTGCTCACTGACTCAGCTCTTCACCCCAGTGTGCAGAAAGTGTCAATACGTGTTTTGCAGCACAAATAAACATGTTTCAGCAACTTTGGTCACCCCCATGCAACTTATAGGGAAGGTACAGCAGACTTTTCAAAACGTGTTTTTCAGCCCGAAATAAACGCGTTTTGACAGACTGTTGAATCCCAATGTACCTGCCAGGCTCAGAAGTGCTCACTGACTCAGCTCTTCACCCCAGTGTGCAGAAAGTGTCAATACGTGTTTTGCAGCACAAATAAACATGTTTCAGCAACTTTGGTCACCCCCATGCAACTTATAGGGAAGGTACAGCAGACTTTTCAAAACGTGTTTTTCAGCCCGAAATAAACGCGTTTTGACAGACTGTTGAATCCCAATGTACCTGCCAGGCTCAGAAGTGCTCACTGACTCAGCTCTTCACCCCAGTGTGCAGAAAGTGTCAAAACGTGTTTTGCAGCACAAATAAACATGTTTCAGCAACTTTGGTCACCCCAATGCAACTTATAGGGAAGGTACAGCAGACTTTTCAAAACGTGTTTTTCAGCCCGAAATAAACGCGTTTTGACAGACTGTTGAATCCCAATGTACCTGCCAGGCTCAGAAGTGCTCACTGACTCAGCTCTTCACCCCAGTGTGCAGAAAGTGTCAATACGTGTTTTGCAGCACAAATAAACATGTTTCAGCAACTTTGGTCACCCCAATGCAACTTATAGGGAAGGTACAGCAGACTTTTCAAAACGTGTTTTTCAGCCCGAAATAAACGCGTTTTGACAGACTGTTGAATCCCAATGTACCTGCCAGGCTCAGACGTGCTCACTGACTCAGCTCTTCACCCCAGTGTGCAGAAAGTGTCAATACGTGTTTTGCAGCACAAATAAACATGTTTCAGCAACTTTGGTCACCCCCATGCAACTTATAGGGAAGGTACAGCAGACTTTTCAAAACGTGTTTTTCAGCCCGAAATAAACGCGTTTTGACAGACTGTTGAATCCCAATGTACCTGCCAGGCTCAGAAGTGCTCACTGACTCAGCTCTTCACCCCAGTGTGCAGAAAGTGTCAATACGTGTTTTGCAGCACAAATAAACATGTTTCAGCAACTTTGGTCACCCCCATGCAACTTATAGGGAAGGTACAGCAGACTTTTCAAAACGTGTTTTTCAGCCCGAAATAAACGCGTTTTGACAGACTGTTGAATCCCAATGTACCTGCCAGGCTCAGAAGTGCTCACTGACTCAGCTCTTCACCCCAGTGTGCAGAAAGTGTCAAAACGTGTTTTGCAGCACAAATAAACATGTTTCAGCAACTTTGGTCACCCCCATGTAACTTATAGGGAAGGTACAGCAGACTTTTCAAAACGTGTTTTTCAGCCCGAAATAAACGCGTTTTGACAGACTGTTGAATCCCAATGTACCTGCCAGGCTCAGAAGTTCTCACTGACTCAGCTCTTCACCCCAGTGTGCAGAAAGTGTCAATACGTGTTTTGCAGCACAAATAAACATGTTTCAGCAACTTTGGTCACCCCCATGCAACTTATAGGGAAGGTACAGCAGACTTTTCAAAACGTGTTTTTCAGCCCGAAATAAACGCGTTTTGACAAACTGTTGAATCCCAATGTACCTGCCAGGCTCAGAAGTGCTCACTGACTCAGCTCTTCACCCCAGTGTGCAGAAAGTGTCAAAACGTGTTTTGCAGCACAAATAAACATGTTTCAGCAACTTTGGTCACCCCAATGCAACTTATAGGGAAGGTACAGCAGACTTTTCAAAACGTGTTTTTCAGCCCGAAATAAACGCGTTTTGACAGACTGTTGAATCCCAATGTACCTGCCAGGCTCAGAAGTGCTCACTGACTCAGCTCTTCACCCCAGTGTGCAGAAAGTGTCAATACGTGTTTTGCAGCACAAATAAACATGTTTCAGCAACTTTGGTCACCCCCATGCAACTTATAGGGAAGGTACAGCAGAATTTTCAAAACGTGTTTTTCAGCCCGAAATAAACGCGTTTTGACAGACTGTTGAATCCCAATGTACCTGCCAGGCTCAGAAGTGCTCACTGACTCAGCTCTTCACCCCAGTGTGCAGAAAGTGTCAAAACGTGTTTTGCAGCACAAATAAACATGTTTCAGCAACTTTGGTCACCCCCATGTAACTTATAGGGAAGGTACAGCAGACTTTTCAAAACGTGTTTTTCAGCCCGAAATAAACGCGTTTTGACAAACTGTTGAATCCCAATGTACCTGCCAGGCTCAGAAGTGCTCACTGACTCAGCTCTTCACCCCAGTGTGCAGAAAGTGTCAATACGTGTTTTGCAGCACAAATAAACATGTTTCAGCAACTTTGGTCACCCCCATGCAACTTATAGGGAAGGTACAGCAGACTTTTCAAAACGTGTTTTTCAGCCCGAAATAAACGCGTTTTGACAGACTGTTGAATCCCAATGTACCTGCCAGGCTCAGAAGTGCTCACTGACTCAGCTCTTCACCCCAGTGTGCAGAAAGTGTCAAAACGTGTTTTGCAGCACAAATAAACATGTTTCAGCAACTTTGGTCACCCCCATGTAACTTATAGGGAAGGAACAGCTGACTTTTCAAAACGTGTTTTTCAGCCCGAAATAAACGCGTTTTGACAGACTGTTGAATCCCAAAGTACCTGCCAGGCTCAGAAGTGCTCACTGACTCAGCTCTTCACCCCAGTGTGCAGAAAGTGTCAAAACGTGTTTTGCAGCACAAATAAACATGTTTCAGCAACTTTGGTCACCCCCATGTAACTTATAGGGAAGGTACAGCAGACTTTTCAAAACGTGTTTTTCAGCCCGAAATAAACGCGTTTTGACAGACTGTTGAATCCCAATGTACCTGCCAGGCTCAGAAGTGCTCACTGACTCAGCTCTTCACCCCAGTGTGCAGAAAGTGTCAAAACGTGTTTTGCAGCACAAATAAACATGTTTCAGCAACTTTGGTCACCCCAATGCAACTTATAGGGAAGGTACAGCAGACTTTTCAAAACGTGTTTTTCAGCCCGAAATAAACGCGTTTTGACAGACTGTTGAATCCCAATGTACCTGCCAGGCTCAGAAGTGCTCACTGACTCAGCTCTTCACCCCAGTGTGCAGAAAGTGTCAATACGTGTTTTGCAGCACAAATAAACATGTTTCAGCAACTTTGGTCACCCCCATGCAACTTATAGGGAAGGTACAGCAGACTTTTCAAAACGTGTTTTTCAGCCCGAAATAAACGCGTTTTGACAGACTGTTGAATCCCAATGTACCTGCCAGGCTCAGAAGTGCTCACTGACTCAGCTCTTCACCCCAGTGTGCAGAAAGTGTCAAAACGTGTTTTGCAGCACAAATAAACATGTTTCAGCAACTTTGGTCACCCCCATGTAACTTATAGGGAAGGTACAGCAGACTTTTCGAAACGTGTTTTTCAGCCCGAAATAAACGCGTTTTGACAGACTGTTGAATCCCAATGTACCTGCCAGGCTCAGAAGTGCTCACTGACTCAGCTCTTCACCCCAGTGTGCAGAAAGTGTCAATACGTGTTTTGCAGCACAAATAAACATGTTTCAGCAACTTTGGTCACCCCCATGCAACTTATAGGGAAGGTACAGCAGACTTTTCAAAACGTGTTTTTCAGCCCGAAATAAACGCGTTTTGACAGACTGTTGAATCCCAATGTACCTGCCAGGCTCAGAAGTGCTCACTGACTCAGCTCTTCACCCCAGTGTGCAGAAAGTGTCAATACGTGTTTTGCAGCACAAATAAACATGTTTCAGCAACTTTGGTCACCCCCATGCAACTTATAGGGAAGGTACAGCAGACTTTTCAAAACGTGTTTTTCAGCCCGAAATAAACGCGTTTTGACAGACTGTTGAATCCCAATGTACCTGCCAGGCTCAGAAGTGCTCACTGACTCAGCTCTTCACCCCAGTGTGCAGAAAGTGTCAAAACGTGTTTTGCAGCACAAATAAACATGTTTCAGCAACTTTGGTCACCCCAATGCAACTTATAGGGAAGGTACAGCAGACTTTTCAAAACGTGTTTTTCAGCCCGAAATAAACGCGTTTTGACAGACTGTTGAATCCCAATGTACCTGCCAGGCTCAGAAGTGCTCAGTGACTCAGCTCTTCACCCCAGTGTGCAGAAAGTGTCAATACGTGTTTTGCAGCACAAATAAACATGTTTCAGCAACTTTGGTCACCCCAATGCAACTTATAGGGAAGGTACAGCAGACTTTTCAAAACGTGTTTTTCAGCCCGAAATAAACGCGTTTTGACAGACTGTTGAATCCCAATGTACCTGCCAGGCTCAGACGTGCTCACTGACTCAGCTCTTCACCCCAGTGTGCAGAAAGTGTCAATACGTGTTTTGCAGCACAAATAAACATGTTTCAGCAACTTTGGTCACCCCCATGCAACTTATAGGGAAGGTACAGCAGACTTTTCAAAACGTGTTTTTCAGCCCGAAATAAACGCGTTTTGACAGACTGTTGAATCCCAATGTACCTGCCAGGCTCAGAAGTGCTCACTGACTCAGCTCTTCACCCCAGTGTGCAGAAAGTGTCAATACGTGTTTTGCAGCACAAATAAACATGTTTCAGCAACTTTGGTCACCCCCATGCAACTTATAGGGAAGGTACAGCAGACTTTTCAAAACGTGTTTTTCAGCCCGAAATAAACGCGTTTTGACAGACTGTTGAATCCCAATGTACCTGCCAGGCTCAGAAGTGCTCACTGACTCAGCTCTTCACCCCAGTGTGCAGAAAGTGTCAAAACGTGTTTTGCAGCACAAATAAACATGTTTCAGCAACTTTGGTCACCCCAATGCAACTTATAGGGAAGGTACAGCAGACTTTTCAAAACGTGTTTTTCAGCCCGAAATAAACGCGTTTTGACAGACTGTTGAATCCCAATGTACCTGCCAGGCTCAGAAGTGCTCACTGACTCAGCTCTTCACCCCAGTGTGCAGAAAGTGTCAATACGTGTTTTGCAGCACAAATAAACATGTTTCAGCAACTTTGGTCACCCCCATGCAACTTATAGGGAAGGTACAGCAGACTTTTCAAAACGTGTTTTTCAGCCCGAAATAAACGCGTTTTGACAGACTGTTGAATCCCAATGTACCTGCCAGGCTCAGAAGTGCTCACTGACTCAGCTCTTCACCCCAGTGTGCAGAAAGTGTCAAAACGTGTTTTGCAGCACAAATAAACATGTTTCAGCAACTTTGGTCACCCCCATGTAACTTATAGGGAAGGTAAAGCAGACTTTTCAAAACGTGTTTTTCAGCCCGAAATAAACGCGTTTTGACAGACTGTTGAATCCCAATGTACCTGCCAGGCTCAGAAGTGCTCACTGACTCAGCTCTTCACCCCAGTGTGCAGAAAGTGTCAAAACGTGTTTTGCAGCACAAATAAACATGTTTCAGCAACTTTGGTCACCCCAATGCAACTTATAGGGAAGGTACAGCAGACTTTTCAAAACGTGTTTTTCAACCCGAAATAAACGCGTTTTGACAGACTGTTGAATCCCAATGTACCTGCCAGGCTCAGAAGTGCTCACTGACTCAGCTCTTCACCCCAGTGTGCAGAAAGTGTCAAAACGTGTTTTGCAGCACAAATAAACATGTTTCAGCAACTTTGGTCACCCCAATGCAACTTATAGGGAAGGTACAGCAGACTTTTCAAAACGTGTTTTTCAACCCGAAATAAACGCGTTTTGACAGACTGTTGAATCCCAATGTACCTGCCAGGCTCAGAAGTGCTCACTGACTCAGCTCTTCACCCCAGTGTGCAGAAAGTGTCAAAACGTGTTTTGCAGCACAAATAAACATGTTTCAGCAACTTTGGTCACCCCCATGTAACTTATAGGGAAGGAACAGCTGACTTTTCAAAACGTGTTTTTCAGCCCGAAATAAACGCGTTTTGACAGACTGTTGAATCCCAATGTACCTGCCAGGCTCAGAAGTGCTCACTGACTCAGCTCTTCACCCCAGTGTGCAGAAAGTGTCAAAACGTGTTTTGCAGCACAAATAAACATGTTTCAGCAACTTTGGTCACCCCCATGTAACTTATAGGGAAGGTACAGCAGACTTTTCAAAACGTGTTTTTCAGCCCGAAATAAACGCGTTTTGACAGACTGTTGAATCCCAATGTACCTGCCAGGCTCAGAAGTGCTCACTGACTCAGCTCTTCACCCCAGTGTGCAGAAAGTGTCAAAACGTGTTTTGCAGCACAAATAAACATGTTTCAGCAACTTTGGTCACCCCCATGTAACTTATAGGGAAGGTACAGCAGACTTTTCAAAACGTGTTTTTCAGCCCGAAATAAACGCGTTTTGACAGACTGTTGAATCCCAATGTACCTGCCAGGCTCAGAAGTGCTCACTGACTCAGCTCTTCACCCCAGTGTGCAGAAAGTGTCAATACGTGTTTTGCAGCACAAATAAACATGTTTCAGCAACTTTGGTCACCCCCATGCAACTTATAGGGAAGGTACAGCAGACTTTTCAAAACGTGTTTTTCAGCCCGAAATAAACACGTTTTGACAGACTGTTGAATCCCAATGTACCTGCCAGGCTCAGAAGTGCTCACTGACTCAGCTCTTCACCCCAGTGTGCAGAAAGTGTCAATACGTGTTTTGCAGCACAAATAAACATGTTTCAGCAACTTTGGTCACCCCCATGCAACTTATAGGGAAGGTACAGCAGACTTTTCAAAACGTGTTTTTCAGCCCGAAATAAACGCGTTTTGACAGACTGTTGAATCCCAATGTACCTGCCAGGCTCAGAAGTGCTCACTGACTCAGCTCTTCACCCCAGTGTGCAGAAAGTGTCAATACGTGTTTTGCAGCACAAATAAACATGTTTCAGCAACTTTGGTCACCCCCATGCAACTTATAGGGAAGGTACAGCAGACTTTTCAAAACGTGTTTTTCAGCCCGAAATAAACGCGTTTTGACAGACTGTTGAATCCCAATGTACCTGCCAGGCTCAGAAGTGCTCACTGACTCAGCTCTTCACCCCAGTGTGCAGAAAGTGTCAATACGTGTTTTGCAGCACAAATAAACATGTTTCAGCAACTTTGGTCACCCCCATGCAACTTATAGGGAAGGTACAGCAGACTTTTCAAAACGTGTTTTTCAGCCCGAAATAAACGCGTTTTGACAGACTGTTGAATCCCAATGTACCTGCCAGGCTCAGAAGTGCTCACTGACTCAGCTCTTCACCCCAGTGTGCAGAAAGTGTCAAAACGTGTTTTGCAGCACAAATAAACATGTTTCAGCAACTTTGGTCACCCCAATGCAACTTATAGGGAAGGTACAGCAGACTTTTCAAAACGTGTTTTTCAGCCCGAAATAAACGCGTTTTGACAGACTGTTGAATCCCAATGTACCTGCCAGGCTCAGAAGTGCTCAGTGACTCAGCTCTTCACCCCAGTGTGCAGAAAGTGTCAATACGTGTTTTGCAGCACAAATAAACATGTTTCAGCAACTTTGGTCACCCCAATGCAACTTATAGGGAAGGTACAGCAGACTTTTCAAAACGTGTTTTTCAGCCCGAAATAAACGCGTTTTGACAGACTGTTGAATCCCAATGTACCTGCCAGGCTCAGACGTGCTCACTGACTCAGCTCTTCACCCCAGTGTGCAGAAAGTGTCAATACGTGTTTTGCAGCACAAATAAACATGTTTCAGCAACTTTGGTCACCCCCATGCAACTTATAGGGAAGGTACAGCAGACTTTTCAAAACGTGTTTTTCAGCCCGAAATAAACGCGTTTTGACAGACTGTTGAATCCCAATGTACCTGCCAGGCTCAGAAGTGCTCACTGACTCAGCTCTTCACCCCAGTGTGCAGAAAGTGTCAATACGTGTTTTGCAGCACAAATAAACATGTTTCAGCAACTTTGGTCACCCCCATGCAACTTATAGGGAAGGTACAGCAGACTTTTCAAAACGTGTTTTTCAGCCCGAAATAAACGCGTTTTGACAGACTGTTGAATCCCAATGTACCTGCCAGGCTCAGAAGTGCTCACTGACTCAGCTCTTCACCCCAGTGTGCAGAAAGTGTCAAAACGTGTTTTGCAGCACAAATAAACATGTTTCAGCAACTTTGGTCACCCCCATGTAACATAGGGAAGGTAAAGCAGACTTTTCAAAACGTGTTTTTCAGCCCGAAATAAACGCGTTTTGACAGACTGTTGAATCCCAATGTACCTGCCAGGCTCAGAAGTGCTCACTGACTCAGCTCTTCACCCCAGTGTGCAGAAAGTGTCAAAACGTGTTTTGCAGCACAAATAAACATGTTTCAGCAACTTTGGTCACCCCAATGCAACTTATAGGGAAGGTACAGCAGACTTTTCAAAACGTGTTTTTCAACCCGAAATAAACGCGTTTTGACAGACTGTTGAATCCCAATGTACCTGCCAGGCTCAGAAGTGCTCACTGACTCAGCTCTTCACCCCAGTGTGCAGAAAGTGTCAAAACGTGTTTTGCAGCACAAATAAACATGTTTCAGCAACTTTGGTCACCCCAATGCAACTTATAGGGAAGGTACAGCAGACTTTTCAAAACGTGTTTTTCAACCCGAAATAAACGCGTTTTGACAGACTGTTGAATCCCAATGTACCTGCCAGGCTCAGAAGTGCTCACTGACTCAGCTCTTCACCCCAGTGTGCAGAAAGTGTCAAAACGTGTTTTGCAGCACAAATAAACATGTTTCAGCAACTTTGGTCACCCCCATGTAACTTATAGGGAAGGAACAGCTGACTTTTCAAAACGTGTTTTTCAGCCCGAAATAAACGCGTTTTGACAGACTGTTGAATCCCAATGTACCTGCCAGGCTCAGAAGTGCTCACTGACTCAGCTCTTCACCCCAGTGTGCAGAAAGTGTCAAAACGTGTTTTGCAGCACAAATAAACATGTTTCAGCAACTTTGGTCACCCCCATGTAACTTATAGGGAAGGTACAGCAGACTTTTCAAAACGTGTTTTTCAGCCCGAAATAAACGCGTTTTGACAGACTGTTGAATCCCAATGTACCTGCCAGGCTCAGAAGTGCTCACTGACTCAGCTCTTCACCCCAGTGTGCAGAAAGTGTCAAAACGTGTTTTGCAGCACAAATAAACATGTTTCAGCAACTTTGGTCACCCCCATGTAACTTATAGGGAAGGTACAGCAGACTTTTCAAAACGTGTTTTTCAGCCCGAAATAAACGCGTTTTGACAGACTGTTGAATCCCAATGTACCTGCCAGGCTCAGAAGTGCTCACTGACTCAGCTCTTCACCCCAGTGTGCAGAAAGTGTCAATACGTGTTTTGCAGCACAAATAAACATGTTTCAGCAACTTTGGTCACCCCCATGCAACTTATAGGGAAGGTACAGCAGACTTTTCAAAACGTGTTTTTCAGCCCGAAATAAACGCGTTTTGACAGACTGTTGAATCCCAATGTACCTGCCAGGCTCAGAAGTGCTCACTGACTCAGCTCTTCACCCCAGTGTGCAGAAAGTGTCAATACGTGTTTTGCAGCACAAATAAACATGTTTCAGCAACTTTGGTCACCCCCATGCAACTTATAGGGAAGGTACAGCAGACTTTTCAAAACGTGTTTTTCAGCCCGAAATAAACGCGTTTTGACAGACTGTTGAATCCCAATGTACCTGCCAGGCTCAGAAGTGCTCACTGACTCAGCTCTTCACCCCAGTGTGCAGAAAGTGTCAAAACGTGTTTTGCAGCACAAATAAACATGTTTCAGCAACTTTGGTCACCCCAATGCAACTTATAGGGAAGGTACAGCAGACTTTTCAAAACGTGTTTTTCAGACCGAAATAAACGCGTTTTGACAGACTGTTGAATCCCAATGTACCTGCCAGGCTCAGAAGTGCTCACTGACTCAGCTCTTCACCCCAGTGTGCAGAAAGTGTCAATACGTGTTTTGCAGCACAAATAAACATGTTTCAGCAACTTTGGTCACCCCCATGCAACTTATAGGGAAGGTACAGCAGACTTTTCAAAACGTGTTTTTCAGCCCGAAATAAACGCGTTTTGACAGACTGTTGAATCCCAATGTACCTGCCAGGCTCAGAAGTGCTCACTGACTCAGCTCTTCACCCCAGTGTGCAGAAAGTGTCAAAACGTGTTTTGCAGCACAAATAAACATGTTTCAGCAACTTTGGTCACCCCCATGTAACTTATAGGGAAGGTACAGCAGACTTTTCAAAACGTGTTTTTCAGCCCGAAATAAACGCGTTTTGACAGACTGTTGAATCCCAATGTACCTGCCAGGCTCAGAAGTGCTCACTGACTCAGCTCTTCACCCCAGTGTGCAGAAACTGTCAATACGTGTTTTGCAGCACAAATAAACATGTTTCAGCAACTTTGGTCACCCCCATGCAACTTATAGGGAAGGTACAGCAGACTTTTCAAAACGTGTTTTTCAGCCCGAAATAAACGCGTTTTGACAGACTGTTGAATCCCAATGTACCTGCCAGGCTCAGAAGTGCTCACTGACTCAGCTCTTCACCCCAGTGTGCAGAAAGTGTCAAAACGTGTTTTGCAGCACAAATAAACATGTTTCAGCAACTTTGGTCACCCCAATGCAACTTATAGGGAAGGTACAGCAGACTTTTCAAAACGTGTTTTTCAGCCCGAAATAAACGCGTTTTGACAGACTGTTGAATCCCAATGTACCTGCCAGGCTCAGAAGTGCTCACTGACTCAGCTCTTCACCCCAGTGTGCAGAAAGTGTCAATACGTGTTTTGCAGCACAAATAAACATGTTTCAGCAACTTTGGTCACCCCCATGCAACTTATAGGGAAGGTACAGCAGAATTTTCAAAACGTGTTTTTCAGCCCGAAATAAACGCGTTTTGACAGACTGTTGAATCCCAATGTACCTGCCAGGCTCAGAAGTGCTCACTGACTCAGCTCTTCACCCCAGTGTGCAGAAAGTGTCAAAACGTGTTTTGCAGCACAAATAAACATGTTTCAGCAACTTTGGTCACCCCCATGTAACTTATAGGGAAGGTACAGCAGACTTTTCAAAACGTGTTTTTCAGCCCGAAATAAACGCGTTTTGACAAACTGTTGAATCCCAATGTACCTGCCAGGCTCAGAAGTGCTCACTGACTCAGCTCTTCACCCCAGTGTGCAGAAAGTGTCAATACGTGTTTTGCAACACAAATAAACATGTTTCAGCAACTTTGGTCACCCCCATGCAACTTATAGGGAAGGTACAGCAGACTTTTCAAAACGTGTTTTTCAGCCCGAAATAAACGCGTTTTGACAGACTGTTGAATCCCAATGTACCTGCCAGGCTCAGAAGTGCTCACTGACTCAGCTCTTCACCCCAGTGTGCAGAAAGTGTCAAAACGTGTTTTGCAGCACAAATAAACATGTTTCAGCAACTTTGGTCACCCCCATGTAACTTATAGGGAAGGAACAGCTGACTTTTCAAAACGTGTTTTTCAGCCCGAAATAAACGCGTTTTGACAGACTGTTGAATCCCAAAGTACCTGCCAGGCTCAGAAGTGCTCACTGACTCAGCTCTTCACCCCAGTGTGCAGAAAGTGTCAAAACGTGTTTTGCAGCACAAATAAACATGTTTCAGCAACTTTGGTCACCCCCATGTAACTTATAGGGAAGGTACAGCAGACTTTTCAAAACGTGTTTTTCAGCCCGAAATAAACGCGTTTTGACAGACTGTTGAATCCCAATGTACCTGCCAGGCTCAGAAGTGCTCACTGACTCAGCTCTTCACCCCAGTGTGCAGAAAGTGTCAAAACGTGTTTTGCAGCACAAATAAACATGTTTCAGCAACTTTGGTCACCCCCATGTAACTTATAGGGAAGGTACAGCAGACTTTTCAAAACGTGTTTTTCAGCCCGAAATAAACGCGTTTTGACAGACTGTTGAATCCCAATGTACCTGCCAGGCTCAGAAGTGCTCACTGACTCAGCTCTTCACCCCAGTGTGCAGAAAGTGTCAATACGTGTTTTGCAGCACAAATAAACATGTTTCAGCAACTTTGGTCACCCCCATGCAACTTATAGGGAAGGTACAGCAGACTTTTCAAAACGTGTTTTTCAGCCCGAAATAAACGCGTTTTGACAGACTGTTGAATCCCAATGTACCTGCCAGGCTCAGAAGTGCTCACTGACTCAGCTCTTCACCCCAGTGTGCAGAAAGTGTCAATACGTGTTTTGCAGCACAAATAAACATGTTTCAGCAACTTTGGTCACCCCCATGCAACTTATAGGGAAGGTACAGCAGACTTTTCAAAACGTGTTTTTCAGCCCGAAATAAACGCGTTTTGACAGACTGTTGAATCCCAATGTACCTGCCAGGCTCAGAAGTGCTCACTGACTCAGCTCTTCACCCCAGTGTGCAGAAAGTGTCAAAACGTGTTTTGCAGCACAAATAAACATGTTTCAGCAACTTTGGTCACCCCAATGCAACTTATAGGGAAGGTACAGCAGACTTTTCAAAACGTGTTTTTCAGCCCGAAATAAACGCGTTTTGACAGACTGTTGAATCCCAATGTACCTGCCAGGCTCAGAAGTGCTCACTGACTCAGCTCTTCACCCCAGTGTGCAGAAAGTGTCAATACGTGTTTTGCAGCACAAATAAACATGTTTCAGCAACTTTGGTCACCCCAATGCAACTTATAGGGAAGGTACAGCAGACTTTTCAAAACGTGTTTTTCAGCCCGAAATAAACGCGTTTTGACAGACTGTTGAATCCCAATGTACCTGCCAGGCTCAGACGTGCTCACTGACTCAGCTCTTCACCCCAGTGTGCAGAAAGTGTCAATACGTGTTTTGCAGCACAAATAAACATGTTTCAGCAACTTTGGTCACCCCCATGCAACTTATAGGGAAGGTACAGCAGACTTTTCAAAACGTGTTTTTCAGCCCGAAATAAACGCGTTTTGACAGACTGTTGAATCCCAATGTACCTGCCAGGCTCAGAAGTGCTCACTGACTCAGCTCTTCACCCCAGTGTGCAGAAAGTGTCAATACGTGTTTTGCAGCACAAATAAACATGTTTCAGCAACTTTGGTCACCCCCATGCAACTTATAGGGAAGGTACAGCAGACTTTTCAAAACGTGTTTTTCAGCCCGAAATAAACGCGTTTTGACAGACTGTTGAATCCCAATGTACCTGCCAGGCTCAGAAGTGCTCACTGACTCAGCTCTTCACCCCAGTGTGCAGAAAGTGTCAAAACGTGTTTTGCAGCACAAATAAACATGTTTCAGCAACTTTGGTCACCCCCATGTAACTTATAGGGAAGGTACAGCAGACATTTCAAAACGTGTTTTTCAGCCCGAAATAAACGCGTTTTGACAGACTGTTGAATCCCAATGTACCTGCCAGGCTCAGAAGTTCTCACTGACTCAGCTCTTCACCCCAGTGTGCAGAAAGTGTCAATACGTGTTTTGCAGCACAAATAAACATGTTTCAGCAACTTTGGTCACCCCCATGCAACTTATAGGGAAGGTACAGCAGACTTTTCAAAACGTGTTTTTCAGCCCGAAATAAACGCGTTTTGACAAACTGTTGAATCCCAATGTACCTGCCAGGCTCAGAAGTGCTCACTGACTCAGCTCTTCACCCCAGTGTGCAGAAAGTGTCAAAACGTGTTTTGCAGCACAAATAAACATGTTTCAGCAACTTTGGTCACCCCAATGCAACTTATAGGGAAGGTACAGCAGACTTTTCAAAACGTGTTTTTCAGCCCGAAATAAACGCGTTTTGACAGACTGTTGAATCCCAATGTACCTGCCAGGCTCAGAAGTGCTCACTGACTCAGCTCTTCACCCCAGTGTGCAGAAAGTGTCAATACGTGTTTTGCAGCACAAATAAACATGTTTCAGCAACTTTGGTCACCCCCATGCAACTTATAGGGAAGGTACAGCAGAATTTTCAAAACGTGTTTTTCAGCCCGAAATAAACGCGTTTTGACAGACTGTTGAATCCCAATGTACCTGCCAGGCTCAGAAGTGCTCACTGACTCAGCTCTTCACCCCAGTGTGCAGAAAGTGTCAAAACGTGTTTTGCAGCACAAATAAACATGTTTCAGCAACTTTGGTCACCCCCATGTAACTTATAGGGAAGGTACAGCAGACTTTTCAAAACGTGTTTTTCAGCCCGAAATAAACGCGTTTTGACAAACTGTTGAATCCCAATGTACCTGCCAGGCTCAGAAGTGCTCACTGACTCAGCTCTTCACCCCAGTGTGCAGAAAGTGTCAATACGTGTTTTGCAGCACAAATAAACATGTTTCAGCAACTTTGGTCACCCCCATGCAACTTATAGGGAAGGTACAGCAGACTTTTCAAAACGTGTTTTTCAGCCCGAAATAAACGCGTTTTGACAGACTGTTGAATCCCAATGTACCTGCCAGGCTCAGAAGTGCTCACTGACTCAGCTCTTCACCCCAGTGTGCAGAAAGTGTCAAAACGTGTTTTGCAGCACAAATAAACATGTTTCAGCAACTTTGGTCACCCCCATGTAACTTATAGGGAAGGAACAGCTGACTTTTCAAAACGTGTTTTTCAGCCCGAAATAAACGCGTTTTGACAGACTGTTGAATCCCAAAGTACCTGCCAGGCTCAGAAGTGCTCACTGACTCAGCTCTTCACCCCAGTGTGCAGAAAGTGTCAAAACGTGTTTTGCAGCACAAATAAACATGTTTCAGCAACTTTGGTCACCCCCATGTAACTTATAGGGAAGGTACAGCAGACTTTTCAAAACGTGTTTTTCAGCCCGAAATAAACGCGTTTTGACAGACTGTTGAATCCCAATGTACCTGCCAGGCTCAGAAGTGCTCACTGACTCAGCTCTTCACCCCAGTGTGCAGAAAGTGTCAAAACGTGTTTTGCAGCACAAATAAACATGTTTCAGCAACTTTGGTCACCCCAATGCAACTTATAGGGAAGGTACAGCAGACTTTTCAAAACGTGTTTTTCAGCCCGAAATAAACGCGTTTTGACAGACTGTTGAATCCCAATGTACCTGCCAGGCTCAGAAGTGCTCACTGACTCAGCTCTTCACCCCAGTGTGCAGAAAGTGTCAATACGTGTTTTGCAGCACAAATAAACATGTTTCAGCAACTTTGGTCACCCCCATGCAACTTATAGGGAAGGTACAGCAGACTTTTCAAAACGTGTTTTTCAGCCCGAAATAAACGCGTTTTGACAGACTGTTGAATCCCAATGTACCTGCCAGGCTCAGAAGTGCTCACTGACTCAGCTCTTCACCCCAGTGTGCAGAAAGTGTCAAAACGTGTTTTGCAGCACAAATAAACATGTTTCAGCAACTTTGGTCACCCCCATGTAACTTATAGGGAAGGTACAGCAGACTTTTCAAAACGTGTTTTTCAGCCCGAAATAAACGCGTTTTGACAGACTGTTGAATCCCAATGTACCTGCCAGGCTCAGAAGTGCTCACTGACTCAGCTCTTCACCCCAGTGTGCAGAAAGTGTCAATACGTGTTTTGCAGCACAAATAAACATGTTTCAGCAACTTTGGTCACCCCCATGCAACTTATAGGGAAGGTACAGCAGACTTTTCAAAACGTGTTTTTCAGCCCGAAATAAACGCGTTTTGACAGACTGTTGAATCCCAATGTACCTGCCAGGCTCAGAAGTGCTCACTGACTCAGCTCTTCACCCCAGTGTGCAGAAAGTGTCAATACGTGTTTTGCAGCACAAATAAACATGTTTCAGCAACTTTGGTCACCCCCATGCAACTTATAGGGAAGGTACAGCAGACTTTTCAAAACGTGTTTTTCAGCCCGAAATAAACGCGTTTTGACAGACTGTTGAATCCCAATGTACCTGCCAGGCTCAGAAGTGCTCACTGACTCAGCTCTTCACCCCAGTGTGCAGAAAGTGTCAAAACGTGTTTTGCAGCACAAATAAACATGTTTCAGCAACTTTGGTCACCCCAATGCAACTTATAGGGAAGGTACAGCAGACTTTTCAAAACGTGTTTTTCAGCCCGAAATAAACGCGTTTTGACAGACTGTTGAATCCCAATGTACCTGCCAGGCTCAGAAGTGCTCAGTGACTCAGCTCTTCACCCCAGTGTGCAGAAAGTGTCAATACGTGTTTTGCAGCACAAATAAACATGTTTCAGCAACTTTGGTCACCCCAATGCAACTTATAGGGAAGGTACAGCAGACTTTTCAAAACGTGTTTTTCAGCCCGAAATAAACGCGTTTTGACAGACTGTTGAATCCCAATGTACCTGCCAGGCTCAGACGTGCTCACTGACTCAGCTCTTCACCCCAGTGTGCAGAAAGTGTCAATACGTGTTTTGCAGCACAAATAAACATGTTTCAGCAACTTTGGTCACCCCCATGCAACTTATAGGGAAGGTACAGCAGACTTTTCAAAACGTGTTTTTCAGCCCGAAATAAACGCGTTTTGACAGACTGTTGAATCCCAATGTACCTGCCAGGCTCAGAAGTGCTCACTGACTCAGCTCTTCACCCCAGTGTGCAGAAAGTGTCAATACGTGTTTTGCAGCACAAATAAACATGTTTCAGCAACTTTGGTCACCCCCATGCAACTTATAGGGAAGGTACAGCAGACTTTTCAAAACGTGTTTTTCAGCCCGAAATAAACGCGTTTTGACAGACTGTTGAATCCCAATGTACCTGCCAGGCTCAGAAGTGCTCACTGACTCAGCTCTTCACCCCAGTGTGCAGAAAGTGTCAAAACGTGTTTTGCAGCACAAATAAACATGTTTCAGCAACTTTGGTCACCCCAATGCAACTTATAGGGAAGGTACAGCAGACTTTTCAAAACGTGTTTTTCAGCCCGAAATAAACGCGTTTTGACAGACTGTTGAATCCCAATGTACCTGCCAGGCTCAGAAGTGCTCACTGACTCAGCTCTTCACCCCAGTGTGCAGAAAGTGTCAATACGTGTTTTGCAGCACAAATAAACATGTTTCAGCAACTTTGGTCACCCCCATGCAACTTATAGGGAAGGTACAGCAGACTTTTCAAAACGTGTTTTTCAGCCCGAAATAAACGCGTTTTGACAGACTGTTGAATCCCAATGTACCTGCCAGGCTCAGAAGTGCTCACTGACTCAGCTCTTCACCCCAGTGTGCAGAAAGTGTCAAAACGTGTTTTGCAGCACAAATAAACATGTTTCAGCAACTTTGGTCACCCCCATGTAACTTATAGGGAAGGTAAAGCAGACTTTTCAAAACGTGTTTTTCAGCCCGAAATAAACGCGTTTTGACAGACTGTTGAATCCCAATGTACCTGCCAGGCTCAGAAGTGCTCACTGACTCAGCTCTTCACCCCAGTGTGCAGAAAGTGTCAAAACGTGTTTTGCAGCACAAATAAACATGTTTCAGCAACTTTGGTCACCCCAATGCAACTTATAGGGAAGGTACAGCAGACTTTTCAAAACGTGTTTTTCAACCCGAAATAAACGCGTTTTGACAGACTGTTGAATCCCAATGTACCTGCCAGGCTCAGAAGTGCTCACTGACTCAGCTCTTCACCCCAGTGTGCAGAAAGTGTCAAAACGTGTTTTGCAGCACAAATAAACATGTTTCAGCAACTTTGGTCACCCCCATGTAACTTATAGGGAAGGTACAGCAGACTTTTCAAAACGTGTTTTTCAGCCCGAAATAAACGCGTTTTGACAGACTGTTGAATCCCAATGTACCTGCCAGGCTCAGAAGTGCTCACTGACTCAGCTCTTCACCCCAGTGTGCAGAAAGTGTCAAAACGTGTTTTGCAGCACAAATAAACATGTTTCAGCAACTTTGGTCACCCCCATGTAACTTATAGGGAAGGTACAGCAGACTTTTCAAAACGTGTTTTTCAGCCCGAAATAAACGCGTTTTGACAGACTGTTGAATCCCAATGTACCTGCCAGGCTCAGAAGTGCTCACTGACTCAGCTCTTCACCCCAGTGTGCAGAAAGTGTCAATACGTGTTTTGCAGCACAAATAAACATGTTTCAGCAACTTTGGTCACCCCCATGCAACTTATAGGGAAGGTACAGCAGACTTTTCAAAACGTGTTTTTCAGCCCGAAATAAACACGTTTTGACAGACTGTTGAATCCCAATGTACCTGCCAGGCTCAGAAGTGCTCACTGACTCAGCTCTTCACCCCAGTGTGCAGAAAGTGTCAATACGTGTTTTGCAGCACAAATAAACATGTTTCAGCAACTTTGGTCACCCCCATGCAACTTATAGGGAAGGTACAGCAGACTTTTCAAAACGTGTTTTTCAGCCCGAAATAAACGCGTTTTGACAGACTGTTGAATCCCAATGTACCTGCCAGGCTCAGAAGTGCTCACTGACTCAGCTCTTCACCCCAGTGTGCAGAAAGTGTCAATACGTGTTTTGCAGCACAAATAAACATGTTTCAGCAACTTTGGTCACCCCCATGTAACTTATAGGGAAGGTACAGCAGACTTTTCAAAACGTGTTTTTCAGCCCGAAATAAACGCGTTTTGACAGACTGTTGAATCCCAATGTACCTGCCAGGCTCAGAAGTGCTCACTGACTCAGCTCTTCACCCCAGTGTGCAGAAAGTGTCAATACGTGTTTTGCAGCACAAATAAACATGTTTCAGCAACTTTGGTCACCCCCATGCAACTTATAGGGAAGGTACAGCAGACTTTTCAAAACGTGTTTTTCAGCCCGAAATAAACGCGTTTTGACAGACTGTTGAATCCCAATGTACCTGCCAGGCTCAGAAGTGCTCACTGACTCAGCTCTTCACCCCAGTGTGCAGAAAGTGTCAAAACGTGTTTTGCAGCACAAATAAACATGTTTCAGCAACTTTGGTCACCCCCATGTAACTTATAGGGAAGGTACAGCAGACTTTTCAAAACGTGTTTTTCAGCCCGAAATAAACGCGTTTTGACAAACTGTTGAATCCCAATGTACCTGCCAGGCTCAGAAGTGCTCACTGACTCAGCTCTTCACCCCAGTGTGCAGAAAGTGTCAATACGTGTTTTGCAGCACAAATAAACATGTTTCAGCAACTTTGGTCACCCCCATGCAACTTATAGGGAAGGTACAGCAGACTTTTCAAAACGTGTTTTTCAGCCCGAAATAAACGCGTTTTGACAGACTGTTGAATCCCAATGTACCTGCCAGGCTCAGAAGTGCTCACTGACTCAGCTCTTCACCCCAGTGTGCAGAAAGTGTCAAAACGTGTTTTGCAGCACAAATAAACATGTTTCAGCAACTTTGGTCACCCCCATGTAACTTATAGGGAAGGAACAGCTGACTTTTCAAAACGTGTTTTTCAGCCCGAAATAAACGCGTTTTGACAGACTGTTGAATCCCAAAGTACCTGCCAGGCTCAGAAGTGCTCACTGACTCAGCTCTTCACCCCAGTGTGCAGAAAGTGTCAAAACGTGTTTTGCAGCACAAATAAACATGTTTCAGCAACTTTGGTCACCCCCATGTAACTTATAGGGAAGGTACAGCAGACTTTTCAAAACGTGTTTTTCAGCCCGAAATAAACGCGTTTTGACAGACTGTTGAATCCCAATGTACCTGCCAGGCTCAGAAGTGCTCACTGACTCAGCTCTTCACCCCAGTGTGCAGAAAGTGTCAAAACGTGTTTTGCAGCACAAATAAACATGTTTCAGCAACTTTGGTCACCCCAATGCAACTTATAGGGAAGGTACAGCAGACTTTTCAAAACGTGTTTTTCAGCCCGAAATAAACGCGTTTTGACAGACTGTTGAATCCCAATGTACCTGCCAGGCTCAGAAGTGCTCACTGACTCAGCTCTTCACCCCAGTGTGCAGAAAGTGTCAATACGTGTTTTGCAGCACAAATAAACATGTTTCAGCAACTTTGGTCACCCCCATGCAACTTATAGGGAAGGTACAGCAGACTTTTCAAAACGTGTTTTTCAGCCCGAAATAAACGCGTTTTGACAGACTGTTGAATCCCAATGTACCTGCCAGGCTCAGAAGTGCTCACTGACTCAGCTCTTCACCCCAGTGTGCAGAAAGTGTCAAAACGTGTTTTGCAGCACAAATAAACATGTTTCAGCAACTTTGGTCACCCCCATGTAACTTATAGGGAAGGTACAGCAGACTTTTCAAAACGTGTTTTTCAGCCCGAAATAAACGCGTTTTGACAGACTGTTGAATCCCAATGTACCTGCCAGGCTCAGAAGTGCTCACTGACTCAGCTCTTCACCCCAGTGTGCAGAAAGTGTCAATACGTGTTTTGCAGCACAAATAAACATGTTTCAGCAACTTTGGTCACCCCCATGCAACTTATAGGGAAGGTACAGCAGACTTTTCAAAACGTGTTTTTCAGCCCGAAATAAACGCGTTTTGACAGACTGTTGAATCCCAATGTACCTGCCAGGCTCAGAAGTGCTCACTGACTCAGCTCTTCACCCCAGTGTGCAGAAAGTGTCAATACGTGTTTTGCAGCACAAATAAACATGTTTCAGCAACTTTGGTCACCCCCATGCAACTTATAGGGAAGGTACAGCAGACTTTTCAAAACGTGTTTTTCAGCCCGAAATAAACGCGTTTTGACAGACTGTTGAATCCCAATGTACCTGCCAGGCTCAGAAGTGCTCACTGACTCAGCTCTTCACCCCAGTGTGCAGAAAGTGTCAAAACGTGTTTTGCAGCACAAATAAACATGTTTCAGCAACTTTGGTCACCCCCATGTAACTTATAGGGAAGGTACAGCAGACTTTTCAAAACGTGTTTTTCAGCCCGAAATAAACGCGTTTTGACAGACTGTTGAATCCCAATGTACCTGCCAGGCTCAGAAGTGCTCACTGACTCAGCTCTTCACCCCAGTGTGCAGAAAGTGTCAAAACGTGTTTTGCAGCACAAATAAACATGTTTCAGCAACTTTGGTCACCCCCATGTAACTTATAGGGAAGGTACAGCAGACTTTTCAAAACGTGTTTTTCAGCCCGAAATAAACGCGTTTTGACAGACTGTTGAATCCCAATGTACCTGCCAGGCTCAGAAGTGCTCACTGACTCAGCTCTTCACCCCAGTGTGCAGAAAGTGTCAATACGTGTTTTGCAGCACAAATAAACATGTTTCAGCAACTTTGGTCACCCCCATGCAACTTATAGGGAAGGTACAGCAGACTTTTCAAAACGTGTTTTTCAGCCCGAAATAAACACGTTTTGACAGACTGTTGAATCCCAATGTACCTGCCAGGCTCAGAAGTGCTCACTGACTCAGCTCTTCACCCCAGTGTGCAGAAAGTGTCAATACGTGTTTTGCAGCACAAATAAACATGTTTCAGCAACTTTGGTCACCCCCATGCAACTTATAGGGAAGGTACAGCAGACTTTTCAAAACGTGTTTTTCAGCCCGAAATAAACGCGTTTTGACAGACTGTTGAATCCCAATGTACCTGCCAGGCTCAGAAGTGCTCACTGACTCAGCTCTTCACCCCAGTGTGCAGAAAGTGTCAATACGTGTTTTGCAGCACAAATAAACATGTTTCAGCAACTTTGGTCACCCCCATGCAACTTATAGGGAAGGTACAGCAGACTTTTCAAAACGTGTTTTTCAGCCCGAAATAAACGCGTTTTGACAGACTGTTGAATCCCAATGTACCTGCCAGGCTCAGAAGTGCTCACTGACTCAGCTCTTCACCCCAGTGTGCAGAAAGTGTCAAAACGTGTTTTGCAGCACAAATAAACATGTTTCAGCAACTTTGGTCACCCCCATGTAACTTATAGGGAAGGTACAGCAGACTTTTCAAAACGTGTTTTTCAGCCCGAAATAAACGCGTTTTGACAGACTGTTGAATCCCAATGTACCTGCCAGGCTCAGAAGTGCTCACTGACTCAGCTCTTCACCCCAGTGTGCAGAAAGTGTCAATACGTGTTTTGCAGCACAAATAAACATGTTTCAGCAACTTTGGTCACCCCCATGCAACTTATAGGGAAGGTACAGCAGACTTTTCAAAACGTGTTTTTCAGCCCGAAATAAACGCGTTTTGACAGACTGTTGAATCCCAATGTACCTGCCAGGCTCAGAAGTGCTCACTGACTCAGCTCTTCACCCCAGTGTGCAGAAAGTGTCAAAACGTGTTTTGCAGCACAAATAAACATGTTTCAGCAACTTTGGTCACCCCCATGTAACTTATAGGGAAGGAACAGCTGACTTTTCAAAACGTGTTTTTCAGCCCGAAATAAACGCGTTTTGACAGACTGTTGAATCCCAAAGTACCTGCCAGGCTCAGAAGTGCTCACTGACTCAGCTCTTCACCCCAGTGTGCAGAAAGTGTCAAAACGTGTTTTGCAGCACAAATAAACATGTTTCAGCAACTTTGGTCACCCCCATGTAACTTATAGGGAAGGTACAGCAGACTTTTCAAAACGTGTTTTTCAGCCCGAAATAAACGCGTTTTGACAGACTGTTGAATCCCAATGTACCTGCCAGGCTCAGAAGTGCTCACTGACTCAGCTCTTCACCCCAGTGTGCAGAAAGTGTCAAAACGTGTTTTGCAGCACAAATAAACATGTTTCAGCAACTTTGGTCACCCCAATGCAACTTATAGGGAAGGTACAGCAGACTTTTCAAAACGTGTTTTTCAGCCCGAAATAAACGCGTTTTGACAGACTGTTGAATCGCAATGTACCTGCCAGGCTCAGAAGTGCTCACTGACTCAGCTCTTCACCCCAGTGTGCAGAAAGTGTCAATACGTGTTTTGCAGCACAAATAAACATGTTTCAGCAACTTTGGTCACCCCCATGCAACTTATAGGGAAGGTACAGCAGACTTTTCAAAACGTGTTTTTCAGCCCGAAATAAACGCGTTTTGACAGACTGTTGAATCCCAATGTACCTGCCAGGCTCAGAAGTGCTCACTGACTCAGCTCTTCACCCCAGTGTGCAGAAAGTGTCAAAACGTGTTTTGCAGCACAAATAAACATGTTTCAGCAACTTTGGTCACCCCCATGTAACTTATAGGGAAGGTACAGCAGACTTTTCAAAACGTGTTTTTCAGCCCGAAATAAACGCGTTTTGACAGACTGTTGAATCCCAATGTACCTGCCAGGCTCAGAAGTGCTCACTGACTCAGCTCTTCACCCCAGTGTGCAGAAAGTGTCAATACGTGTTTTGCAGCACAAATAAACATGTTTCAGCAACTTTGGTCACCCCCATGCAACTTATAGGGAAGGTACAGCAGACTTTTCAAAACGTGTTTTTCAGCCCGAAATAAACGCGTTTTGACAGACTGTTGAATCCCAATGTACCTGCCAGGCTCAGAAGTGCTCACTGACTCAGCTCTTCACCCCAGTGTGCAGAAAGTGTCAATACGTGTTTTGCAGCACAAATAAACATGTTTCAGCAACTTTGGTCACCCCCATGCAACTTATAGGGAAGGTACAGCAGACTTTTCAAAACGTGTTTTTCAGCCCGAAATAAACGCGTTTTGACAGACTGTTGAATCCCAATGTACCTGCCAGGCTCAGAAGTGCTCACTGACTCAGCTCTTCACCCCAGTGTGCAGAAAGTGTCAATACGTGTTTTGCAGCACAAATAAACATGTTTCAGCAACTTTGGTCACCCCAATGCAACTTATAGGGAAGGTACAGCAGACTTTTCAAAACGTGTTTTTCAGCCCGAAATAAACGCGTTTTGACAGACTGTTGAATCCCAATGTACCTGCCAGGCTCAGACGTGCTCACTGACTCAGCTCTTCACCCCAGTGTGCAGAAAGTGTCAAAACGTGTTTTGCAGCACAAATAAACATGTTTCAGCAACTTTGGTCACCCCAATGCAACTTATAGGGAAGGTACAGCAGACTTTTCAAAACGTGTTTTTCAGCCCGAAATAAACGCGTTTTGACAGACTGTTGAATCCCAATGTACCTGCCAGGCTCAGAAGTGCTCACTGACTCAGCTCTTCACCCCAGTGTGCAGAAAGTGTCAAAACGTGTTTTGCAGCACAAATAAACATGTTTCAGCAACTTTGGTCACCCCCATGTAACTTATAGGGAAGGAACAGCTGACTTTTCAAAACGTGTTTTTCAGCCCGAAATAAACGCGTTTTGACAGACTGTTGAATCCCAATGTACCTGCCAGGCTCAGAAGTGCTCACTGACTCAGCTCTTCACCCCAGTGTGCAGAAAGTGTCAAAACGTGTTTTGCAGCACAAATAAACATGTTTCAGCAAATTTGGTCACCCCCATGTAACTTATAGGGAAGGTACAGCAGACTTTTCAAAACGTGTTTTTCAGCCCGAAATAAACGCGTTTTGACAGACTGTTGAATCCCAATGTACCTGCCAGGCTCAGAAGTGCTCACTGACTCAGCTCTTCACCCCAGTGTGCAGAAAGTGTCAAAACGTGTTTTGCAGCACAAATAAACATGTTTCAGCAACTTTGGTCACCCCCATGTAACTTATAGGGAAGGTACAGCAGACTTTTCAAAACGTGTTTTTCAGCCCGAAATAAACGCGTTTTGACAGACTGTTGAATCCCAATGTACCTGCCAGGCTCAGAAGTGCTCACTGACTCAGCTCTTCACCCCAGTGTGCAGAAAGTGTCAATACGTGTTTTGCAGCACAAATAAACATGTTTCAGCAACTTTGGTCACCCCCATCCAACTTATAGGGAAGGTACAGCAGACTTTTCAAAACGTGTTTTTCAGCCCGAAATAAACACGTTTTGACAGACTGTTGAATCCCAATGTACCTGCCAGGCTCAGAAGTGCTCACTGACTCAGCTCTTCACCCCAGTGTGCAGAAAGTGTCAATACGTGTTTTGCAGCACAAATAAACATGTTTCAGCAACTTTGGTCACCCCCATGCAACTTATAGGGAAGGTACAGCAGACTTTTCAAAACGTGTTTTTCAGCCCGAAATAAACGCGTTTTGACAGACTGTTGAATCCCAATGTACCTGCCAGGCTCAGAAGTGCTCACTGACTCAGCTCTTCACCCCAGTGTGCAGAAAGTGTCAATACGTGTTTTGCAGCACAAATAAACATGTTTCAGCAACTTTGGTCACCCCCATGCAACTTATAGGGAAGGTACAGCAGACTTTTCAAAACGTGTTTTTCAGCCCGAAATAAACGCGTTTTGACAGACTGTTGAATCCCAATGTACCTGCCAGGCTCAGAAGTGCTCACTGACTCAGCTCTTCACCCCAGTGTGCAGAAAGTGTCAATACGTGTTTTGCAGCACAAATAAACATGTTTCAGCAACTTTGGTCACCCCCATGTAACTTATAGGGAAGGTACAGCAGACTTTTCAAAACGTGTTTTTCAGCCCGAAATAAACGCGTTTTGACAGACTGTTGAATCCCAATGTACCTGCCAGGCTCAGAAGTGCTCACTGACTCAGCTCTTCACCCCAGTGTGCAGAAAGTGTCAATACGTGTTTTGCAGCACAAATAAACATGTTTCAGCAACTTTGGTCACCCCCATGCAACTTATAGGGAAGGTACAGCAGACTTTTCAAAACGTGTTTTTCAGCCCGAAATAAACGCGTTTTGACAGACTGTTGAATCCCAATGTACCTGCCAGGCTCAGAAGTGCTCACTGACTCAGCTCTTCACCCCAGTGTGCAGAAAGTGTCAAAACGTGTTTTGCAGCACAAATAAACATGTTTCAGCAACTTTGGTCACCCCCATGTAACTTATAGGGAAGGAACAGCTGACTTTTCAAAACGTGTTTTTCAGCCCGAAATAAACGCGTTTTGACAGACTGTTGAATCCCAATGTACCTGCCAGGCTCAGAAGTGCTCACTGACTCAGCTCTTCACCCCAGTGTGCAGAAAGTGTCAAAACGTGTTTTGCAGCACAAATAAACATGTTTCAGCAACTTTGGTCACCCCAATGCAACTTATAGGGAAGGTACAGCAGACTTTTCAAAACGTGTTTTTCAGCCCGAAATAAACGCGTTTTGACAGACTGTTGAATCCCAATGTACCTGCCAGGCTCAGAAGTGCTCACTGACTCAGCTCTTCACCCCAGTGTGCAGAAAGTGTCAAAACGTGTTTTGCAGCACAAATAAACATGTTTCAGCAACTTTGGTCACCCCCATGTAACTTATAGGGAAGGAACAGCTGACTTTTCAAAACGTGTTTTTCAGCCCGAAATAAACGCGTTTTGACAGACTGTTGAATCCCAATGTACCTGCCAGGCTCAGAAGTGCTCACTGACTCAGCTCTTCACCCCAGTGTGCAGAAAGTGTCAAAACGTGTTTTGCAGCACAAATAAACATGTTTCAGCAACTTTGGTCACCCCCATGTAACTTAAGGGAAGGTACAGCAGACTTTTCAAAACGTGTTTTTCAGCCCGAAATAAACGCGTTTTGACAGACTGTTGAATCCCAATGTACCTGCCAGGCTCAGAAGTGCTCACTGACTCAGCTCTTCACCCCAGTGTGCAGAAAGTGTCAAAACGTGTTTTGCAGCACAAATAAACATGTTTCAGCAACTTTGGTCACCCCCATGTAACTTATAGGGAAGGTACAGCAGACTTTTCAAAACGTGTTTTTCAGCCCGAAATAAACGCGTTTTGACAGACTGTTGAATCCCAATGTACCTGCCAGGCTCAGAAGTGCTCACTGACTCAGCTCTTCACCCCAGTGTGCAGAAAGTGTCAAAACGTGTTTTGCAGCACAAATAAACATGTTTCAGCAACTTTGGTCACCCCAATGCAACTTATAGGGAAGGTACAGCAGACTTTTCAAAACGTGTTTTTCAGCCCGAAATAAACGCGTTTTGACAGACTGTTGAATCCCAATGTACCTGCCAGGCTCAGAAGTGCTCACTGACTCAGCTCTTCACCCCAGTGTGCAGAAAGTGTCAATACGTGTTTTGCAGCACAAATAAACATGTTTCAGCAACTTTGGTCACCCCCATGCAACTTATAGGGAAGGTACAGCAGACTTTTCAAAACGTGTTTTTCAGCCCGAAATAAACGCGTTTTGACAGACTGTTGAATCCCAATGTACCTGCCAGGCTCAGAAGTGCTCACTGACTCAGCTCTTCACCCCAGTGTGCAGAAAGTGTCAAAACGTGTTTTGCAGCACAAATAAACATGTTTCAGCAACTTTGGTCACCCCCATGTAACTTATAGGGAAGGTACAGCAGACTTTTCAAAACGTGTTTTTCAGCCCGAAATAAACGCGTTTTGACAAACTGTTGAATCCCAATGTACCTGCCAGGCTCAGAAGTGCTCACTGACTCAGCTCTTCACCCCAGTGTGCAGAAAGTGTCAATACGTGTTTTGCAGCACAAATAAACATGTTTCAGCAACTTTGGTCACCCCCATGCAACTTATAGGGAAGGTACAGCAGACTTTTCAAAACGTGTTTTTCAGCCCGAAATAAACGCGTTTTGACAGACTGTTGAATCCCAATGTACCTGCCAGGCTCAGAAGTGCTCACTGACTCAGCTCTTCACCCCAGTGTGCAGAAAGTGTCAATACGTGTTTTGCAGCACAAATAAACATGTTTCAGCAACTTTGGTCACCCCCATGCAACTTATAGGGAAGGTACAGCAGACTTTTCAAAACGTGTTTTTCAGCCCGAAATAAACGCGTTTTGACAGACTGTTGAATCCCAATGTACCTGCCAGGCTCAGAAGTGCTCACTGACTCAGCTCTTCACCCCAGTGTGCAGAAAGTGTCAAAACGTGTTTTGCAGCACAAATAAACATGTTTCAGCAACTTTGGTCACCCCCATGTAACTTATAGGGAAGGTACAGCAGACTTTTCAAAACGTGTTTTTCAGCCCGAAATAAACACGTTTTGACAGACTGTTGAATCCCAATGTACCTGCCAGGCTCAGAAGTGCTCACTGACTCAGCTCTTCACCCCAGTGTGCAGAAAGTGTCAATACCTGTTTTGCAGCACAAATAAACATGTTTCAGCAACTTTGGTCACCCCCATGCAACTTATAGGGAAGGTACAGCAGACTTTTCAAAACGTGTTTTTCAGCCCGAAATAAACGCGTTTTGACAGACTGTTGAATCCCAATGTACCTGCCAGGCTCAGAAGTGCTCACTGACTCAGCTCTTCACCCCAGTGTGCAGAAAGTGTCAATACGTGTTTTGCAGCACAAATAAACATGTTTCAGCAACTTTGGTCACCCCCATGCAACTTATAGGGAAGGTACAGCAGACTTTTCAAAACGTGTTTTTCAGCCCGAAATAAACGCGTTTTGACAGACTGTTGAATCCCAATGTACCTGCCAGGCTCAGAAGTGCTCACTGACTCAGCTCTTCACCCCAGTGTGCAGAAAGTGTCAAAACGTGTTTTGCAGCACAAATAAACATGTTTCAGCAACTTTGGTCACCCCCATGTAACTTATAGGGAAGGTACAGCAGACTTTTCAAAACGTGTTTTTCAGCCCGAAATAAACGCGTTTTGACAGACTGTTGAATCCCAATGTACCTGCCAGGCTCAGAAGTGCTCACTGACTCAGCTCTTCACCCCAGTGTGCAGAAAGTGTCAATACGTGTTTTGCAGCACAAATAAACATGTTTCAGCAACTTTGGTCACCCCAATGCAACTTATAGGGAAGGTACAGCAGACTTTTCAAAACGTGTTTTTCAGCCCGAAATAAACGCGTTTTGACAGACTGTTGAATCCCAATGTACCTGCCAGGCTCAGAAGTGCTCACTGACTCAGCTCTTCACCCCAGTGTGCAGAAAGTGTCAAAACGTGTTTTGCAGCACAAATAAACATGTTTCAGCAACTTTGGTCACCCCCATGTAACTTATAGGGAAGGAACAGCTGACTTTTCAAAACGTGTTTTTCAGCCCGAAATAAACGCGTTTTGACAGACTGTTGAATCCCAATGTACCTGCCAGGCTCAGAAGTGCTCACTGACTCAGCTCTTCACCCCAGTGTGCAGAAAGTGTCAAAACGTGTTTTGCAGCACAAATAAACATGTTTCAGCAACTTTGGTCACCCCAATGCAACTTATAGGGAAGGTACAGCAGACTTTTCAAAACGTGTTTTTCAGCCCGAAATAAACGCGTTTTGACAGACTGTTGAATCCCAATGTACCTGCCAGGCTCAGAAGTGCTCACTGACTCAGCTCTTCACCCCAGTGTGCAGAAAGTGTCAATACGTGTTTTGCAGCACAAATAAACATGTTTCAGCAACTTTGGTCACCCCCATGCAACTTATAGGGAAGGTACAGCAGACTTTTCAAAACGTGTTTTTCAGCCCGAAATAAACGCGTTTTGACAGACTGTTGAATCCCAATGTACCTGCCAGGCTCAGAAGTGCTCACTGACTCAGCTCTTCACCCCAGTGTGCAGAAAGTGTCAAAACGTGTTTTGCAGCACAAATAAACATGTTTCAGCAACTTTGGTCACCCCAATGCAACTTATAGGGAAGGTACAGCAGACTTTTCAAAACGTGTTTTTCAGCCCGAAATAAACGCGTTTTGACAGACTGTTGAATCCCAATGTACCTGCCAGGCTCAGAAGTGCTCACTGACTCAGCTCTTCACCCCAGTGTGCAGAAAGTGTCAATACGTGTTTTGCAGCACAAATAAACATGTTTCAGCAACTTTGGTCACCCCCATGCAACTTATAGGGAAGGTACAGCAGACTTTTCAAAACGTGTTTTTCAGCCCGAAATAAACGCGTTTTGACAGACCGTTGAATCCCAATGTACCTGCCAGGCTCAGAAGTGCTCACTGACTCAGCTCTTCACCCCAGTGTGCAGAAAGTGTCAAAACGTGTTTTGCAGCACAAATAAACATGTTTCAGCAACTTTGGTCACCCCCATGTAACTTATAGGGAAGGTACAGCAGACTTTTCAAAACGTGTTTTTCAGCCCGAAATAAACACGTTTTGACAGACTGTTGAATCCCAATGTACCTGCCAGGCTCAGAAGTGCTCACTGACTCAGCTCTTCACCCCAGTGTGCAGAAAGTGTCAATACGTGTTTTGCAGCACAAATAAACATGTTTCAGCAACTTTGGTCACCCCCATGCAACTTATAGGGAAGGTACAGCAGACTTTTCAAAACGTGTTTTTCAGCCCGAAATAAACGCGTTTTGACAGACTGTTGAATCCCAATGTACCTGCCAGGCTCAGAAGTGCTCACTGACTCAGCTCTTCACCCCAGTGTGCAGAAAGTGTCAATACGTGTTTTGCAGCACAAATAAACATGTTTCAGCAACTTTGGTCACCCCCATGCAACTTATAGGGAAGGTACAGCAGACTTTTCAAAACGTGTTTTTCAGCCCGAAATAAACGCGTTTTGACAGACTGTTGAATCCCAATGTACCTGCCAGGCTCAGAAGTGCTCACTGACTCAGCTCTTCACCCCAGTGTGCAGAAAGTGTCAAAACGTGTTTTGCAGCACAAATAAACATGTTTCAGCAACTTTGGTCACCCCCATGTAACTTATAGGGAAGGTACAGCAGACTTTTCAAAACGTGTTTTTCAGCCCGAAATAAACACGTTTTGACAGACTGTTGAATCCCAATGTACCTGCCAGGCTCAGAAGTGCTCACTGACTCAGCTCTTCACCCCAGTGTGCAGAAAGTGTCAATACGTGTTTTGCAGCACAAATAAACATGTTTCAGCAACTTTGGTCACCCCCATGCAACTTATAGGGAAGGTACAGCAGACTTTTCAAAACGTGTTTTTCAGCCCGAAATAAACGCGTTTTGACAGACTGTTGAATCCCAATGTACCTGCCAGGCTCAGAAGTGCTCACTGACTCAGCTCTTCACCCCAGTGTGCAGAAAGTGTCAATACGTGTTTTGCAGCACAAATAAACATGTTTCAGCAACTTTGGTCACCCCCATGCAACTTATAGGGAAGGTACAGCAGACTTTTCAAAACGTGTTTTTCAGCCCGAAATAAACGCGTTTTGAAAGACTGTTGAATCCCAATGTACCTGCCAGGCTCAGAAGTGCTCACTGACTCAGCTCTTCACCCCAGTGTGCAGAAAGTGTCAAAACGTGTTTTGCAGCACAAATAAACATGTTTCAGCAACTTTGGTCACCCCAATGCAACTTATAGGGAAGGTACAGCAGACTTTTCAAAACGTGTTTTTCAGCCCGAAATAAACGCGTTTTGACAGACTGTTGAATCCCAATGTACCTGCCAGGCTCAGAAGTGCTCACTGACTCAGCTCTTCACCCCAGTGTGCAGAAAGTGTCAATACGTGTTTTGCAGCACAAATAAACATGTTTCAGCAACTTTGGTCACCCCCATGCAACTTATAGGGAAGGTACAGCAGACTTTTCAAAACGTGTTTTTCAGCCCGAAATAAACGCGTTTTGACAGACTGTTGAATCCCAATGTACCTGCCAGGCTCAGAAGTGCTCACTGACTCAGCTCTTCACCCCAGTGTGCAGAAAGTGTCAATACGTGTTTTGCAGCACAAATAAACATGTTTCAGCAACTTTGGTCACCCCCATGCAACTTATAGGGAAGGTACAGCAGACTTTTCAAAACGTGTTTTTCAGCCCGAAATAAACGCGTTTTGACAGACTGTTGAATCCCAATGTACCTGCCAGGCTCAGAAGTGCTCACTGACTCAGCTCTTCACCCCAGTGTGCAGAAAGTGTCAAAACGTGTTTTGCAGCACAAATAAACATGTTTCAGCAACTTTGGTCACCCCCATGTAACTTATAGGGAAGGTACAGCAGACTTTTCAAAACGTGTTTTTCAGCCCGAAATAAACGCGTTTTGACAGACTGTTGAATCCCAATGTACCTGCCAGGCTCAGAAGTGCTCACTGACTCAGCTCTTCACCCCAGTGTGCAGAAAGTGTCAATACGTGTTTTGCAGCACAAATAAACATGTTTCAGCAACTTTGGTCACCCCCATGCAACTTATAGGGAAGGTACAGCAGACTTTTCAAAACGTGTTTTTCAGCCCGAAATAAACGCGTTTTGACAGACTGTTGAATCCCAATGTACCTGCCAGGCTCAGAAGTGCTCACTGACTCAGCTCTTCACCCCAGTGT